>NW_020955815.1:0-63372 GCF_003031625.1 Empidonax traillii
CCCCTCCTGCCTTGCCACCTTTATTTGTAGAGTTGTACAGCAAGTGCTGTAATTACAAGTTGGTACAAGTTAAATTAATTGCCCCTAGTCTGTTTTCAGTGAGAAGCAGGCAAGCTTGGTAATCTTCTAACATGTCCAGGAAAGCTGGATGAGTGTGTAAGTGCACCCACGCATTTTATTGATTTGAGTTAAAAATTCAACTAACTTCTGAAATGAAACCCATAAAAACCAAAGCACATTCTGAGATCTAAGAATCTCTTTCACACATAGAGTACCAATGCTTCTAAATTTCTTTTTCTCTGGATACAGAATAAAACCAAGAATAGTTAATAGTTAATACCCAGTATCTTATTTTAGAGAAACAATTACTTTGTAATAGAGTTAGAGATAATGTTTTAAAATTGCAAATTTCATACTAGGATTAACAATCACCACCATGAAGGTTTCTCTGAGACACAGAGGGTGAAATCCATCCCTCCTCCAGCTCAAAATGAAATCTGTCCCACCAAATTTGAAGTCTGGCAGAGAAATAAATGTCACCTTTGGTGACCACCAAATGGGGCTTTGGTGGTGTTTGCAATATATCTCACATTTTCTGACAGAGTTACTGGAAAATACCAAGGTGTCTCAGAAATCCTGACAGGGGATATTGATTGTGAAATGCTGGAAGAGGGCTGAGTTTAAATGTGTATGGCAGAGGAGTTGCTGATGGTCACAGTGCACGCTGGACAGGGCTGTTGGGCAGGATGAGGAGAGAACTCCCAGCCCGTGCTTTGAGAGCTGAAACAGAGACAAGGAGATACACAGGCAGTGCAGGAGCTTCCATGAAGCTTTAACTCACCCCAGTCTGGGCTTGCTGCTGGCCTCTCTCCACAGGGTGCTGTGGTGGACATCAGGCTGGGCCTGACTCTCGTGCAGGTCCATGAGATCACAGCTATCACAAGTGCCAAGTCATATCTAGCTGAACTTCCCCACAGTCAAGCTTTCTGCTGTCATGCCCCAAAATACTTCACTGAGACATATAAGTACCTTAATATGGATTTAGATGCCTATCTTTTCAGCACCTAAGATCAAAAATGAGGCTGCAGGTTTGGTCTGTCTTGTGTTTTACTCTCTGCTGTGGTGAGTGAAGCCTCTCTTCATGGCCACCGTGGTCCCTGGAGGAGAGTCTGTCTTCCCTGTCTCTAAAACTCAGCGGAGGTAGGGCCAGAGCTGGTCAGCAGCACAGAGCCCAGAGTCTTGTGGGGTTACTCATTATAGGAAGGGTTAAGGAGCAGGAAGACTGGACTAGCATGGGCAGCTCATTCACTTGGCTTTTCTGAGTCCCCACAACCCCCAACCTGCAGTGTTGGGGACAAATTGCTGATGGTTTCGTGATAAAGGAGGGTAGGAGAAGGCAGTTCTTAGAGGGTAAAATCTGGGGGCCAGCAATGTTCTGCTGGTGATCCACTATCCTGGAGGGCCTTTTTGCAGTGTGTGATCAAGGCCCCTGCTGCCCAGTCCTGGCATTGTGCCTCCTCATTCAGCACTGTGAGTCCACTCAGGACACTGCTGTCACTTCCTATGTATGCAGTGATGCTCTGTGAGCCTTCACTACTGCCCTCTCCTTCCTCAGCTTCTGGGGAAGCTTAACTGACCTCTCCTCTATCTCCTTCATGTTCCCAACTTCTCAGCCAAAGATTTCCTCTGTTCCTGTGGTGTATCTGCTTGGAGGAAGCGTTTTCTTCTTTCCATCTTTCTTGTACCTTTTTCTAAAGGCATGTCCACTCTGCTCTGCCATATTGCACCTGCTGGGCTGGTTTTCTTCTTCCTTTTTAATAATGGAAACGTGTCTTACCCTCATTAACCTCCTGCTTAGTAAAATAAGAGCTATAGCACAGAGATGTTTATATGAAGCTGACTTATCCAAGACTGGAATAACAAGTGTTTCTATGGGATGAGGCTGTGGGAAGAAGCATGAAGGACAGGCACTAATTGCCCTTTAAAGAACTACAGCACTATACTCTCCTGCTGTTAATTCTTCATTTTCCTGATCTCCACAGTCAGTTTGAGGAGGTCGGGCCTATATTGGCTTGAAATTGATAAATGCTTTAATAAACTGATCTGTACAGCCAGTGTCAGAGTGCAACAAAGAGACAGGCAGCTGATCCTGTTGGGACAAAGGGCTGCACTTTGGCTAAGTGGCAGCCCTGTTTCATCTGCAAGCCAAAGTCCCTGTTGCTCAGGTGTCTCCTCTTGCCTAATTAAATTGTCTGTGTGCTTTGGTGGAGAGAGATGCAAAGTGCAGCAGCAGTGTGCGGTGCTTACATAACCTGAGTGATTTCTGCAGCAATCACTGTAGGAGTTGGCTAATGGCAGGGTACGGGAGCCTCCTGCTGAGTTTCCATTACCTTGTAATTTTCAGCTTGTTCACTGCTGCAGGAATGTCCCTCTGTCTTGTAATTCCTCCAGCATTCATGTCTCATCTTCTCCAGGCTTGAAGTGCGTAAGATGCTTTCTGCTGGGGGATTTATTGAGATAAGTTAGTGAAGTCAAGCAGTGAGGCACGCATCCAATATTATGCTATTCATCTCTGAATTTATGTTCCCTCTTTCTTTTGAAGATCTAATGTAATCACAAACAATTTGTTTTGTATAGGTTTAAAAATTCATAATTTCCTTGTACAATGGAAAAAAACAGCACTTGTAGCTCATTAGTGGTGGGATTCACAAAACATCTGGCTTTTCCTTTTGATGTAATTTCTATGTGAGTAAAATTCAGCCTTCATTCTGAGCGGTTCAAATGAGGAGGTGAAATTGCTCTGCCAGAAACCCATTGCATGTGCCCATGAGTCAGCCTGTGTCATCTTCCAAATTTGAGACAATTATAATTTTTATTTTTCCTCTGGCATATTCTGACCATCTTCCTGGGGTGTGGGAGAAGCCCCTTCTGCTGAGCCTTTCATAGGGTGGGTCTCTGCTCCAGGGCTCCTTCTTCTGTTAAAGCCCCTGGAGCTCCATGTGCTGGATGCTGTACAAGTGTTTCAGAGCTGAGAGCCTGGTCATGAGCTCCCAGCTTACAGGAGGTGAGAGAAAGTGGTAGATTTGTCCCTACCCTACAGCTTGGGGGTTAGTGGAGATTTCAAGGGCATGATTTACAAGGATGCCAAACACATAAAAATTCCACAAGATAGCAACTCAGTTCAGTGCTCAATTCATTAACTAGGCTGTGGGCAATCTGGCCAGTCTCGCTTGGATGTCTGTGGTAGAGCTGGGAATTAACCAAGCCTTCTTCTTCCTTAATCACAAGCCAACCACTTATTTTTGAGGAGCTGACGTTTGACTGTAAGCTGAATGTTCAGAAAAAAATAAAAAGACCCCAGGAGCCACAGCAGATGAAGAGTCAAGCACTGATCACAAGCAACAGTACCAGTGTAAAGCATGGGCAAGGTCTTTAGGGCTTACTCCAAAGCACACTGGAGTCAGGAGGAGTCTCTTCTAAATGTCAGGTCAGGAACTTACTACTGCTGTGTCAGATGTTAGAACTGTTGCTGCTGTGTACTGCTAACATAATACTGATTTTTTTCTAGGGCAACAAATCACACTTCCCAGGTTGATAAGGAAGAAAATGTGACCAGACAGCAAAATTGCCAACTTTACAGAAATGGTGAAACATCCTGGGTCTGCAAAATCTATGTTGGGCAGGATGTATTTTCCTTTGCATAGGGTTAACAATATTGTTGAACTATTCAGTTGCTCCTGACAAGAAAGGTGAGAAAGCAGCCAGAAGCTCAACAAAGCCACACATAAAACTTCAGAGGAGGGTTTACTGCCCAAGTGACTCAGCAGCAGCTGACAGCCCCTGATTCCACCTCCTGCCATGTCTATCAGCCTGGGCAGATTTGTTCATTTATAGAGCTTAATCCACTTCCAGCTTAGGGGAAACTTCAGAAATTCAATAGAGATCTGCACCTGACTGGGATGGCTGTTGCAGGGTTCAACTGATCTCTTTTCATAAAGGTGTCTTGTTCTAAGTGTATGCACAAAACAATGTGTGACAGGGGCTGTCCTGTCACTGGGAGATGCTGACACTCTTCCTGAGTTTAGCTTCATCCTCTGGATGTGGACATGCACTGCTGCCAAGGCACAGCCATATGCTGGTAGTGGTGGATCAACTTGGCCTCCAGTTACACCTATTTCTCTCATGACTTATTGGCCTCCTGTATCTATCCTGTTAGTCTGGCAGGTTGCAGTTTACATGCCTGAGGCAAAACCTCATTTCCAAGGTGCATCCACTGGTTACAGTATCCTGAAAACAGGTTTCGCTGGCATGGCCCATCACTTGCTCGGTCTCCAGCTGTTTGATCTCCCCTGTGGCAACCATGTCAAACAGGAAAGAAATGACTTTCACAGAGGAATTTCTCTTTCCAAGAGGGATTTACAGGCAGTGAAAAGCCATGCTGAAATGAAGCTGTGCACAGGCTGCCGACGGGGGCTGTGTCATGAGGGAGTGTTTTAGGTCACTGGCAAAGGTACTGGCAAAAAAAGGTGTAATATAAAAGTGAAAGCATGATAAAAGTTCTTCGGAAGGGTTCAGTCTACCACTTACTAAATGGTTAAAGCACACAAAGAGAAAGCAAACTAAAATCTAAAATCAATCAATCTAAAACCAGAATCCACCCAAAAATTATCTATTTGGAGCTTGGGGGTGAGGATGGGGAGTGGAGTAAAGGGCAAGGATAGTTAGGGTCAGAGAAAAAAGGAACCCTCCCATTGAGGCACAATATTCAGAGTGGAACCCCTTGCCAAGCTGAGCCATGGACTTGGCAAATGTTTTATCCTTAAGGTTTAATAGCACTGAAATTTAAAAGCACTTAATCGATATCTTAAGTTAAACAACTTAACAAAGGATTGAATAGAATTTACTGTAGTGCAGCAGTAACTCCCTTACAGGCCTGACTTACAAATCTGAACTACTTCAGAGTCCAGCAGAGCAACATTCATGTACATTTGCTGTGCCATGTTCACACTTGCACAGACCTCAAGAGTCTCTACAAGGTACCTGTGGAAAATGCCCCTCGAGGTCAGGGAAGAACTCCTGTGGGTGCCTGTGCCCCTTCTCAGCTGGTGAAGGTTGGAGGAGTGGGGGGATCAGCCCAGGCTCCATCATCGTTGCTCAGCAGGATCCTCCAAGATTTACTCATGGGAATTTTCCATCCTGCCCACAATTTAGGTTGGTAACTTGCTTTGAAAGCTCAATAACAAAAAGGTTTCTTCCCTTGGGTTGTTATTCAGGCAAGAAAAATAAGTCTCCAAAGCTGAAGTATTAAAAACCAAGAGCCCTTCAGACAGCACCAGCTCCTGGGAGCAGCCAGTGTTTCTGATTAGCACTGGAGGAGCTCAGTTCAGGTGCTGTTTGTCAAGGCCAAGGCCTAATGAGCATTTCTGAGGTCATATTGTGGGCTGAGGGGGGTGGGGGGATGCACCACCACAGGCTGGCACAGTGTCAGGTGCCAGGACCCCAGAGCCATTCAGGTCAATGACAGTGTGGGCACAGTTAAGGAGGTCTGGGTTTCCAGCTCCTATGGTCACCTTTTTAATGTCTCTCTTGAAAGATTCCAGATGGTCAAGGGGCATCTCTCACCATCCTCTGTTTGGTTTGGCTGCCTGTCCATTAAATATGTCTGCAGGAGGCTACTTCTTTTATTTGAAAGATTACTATGTGCATGGAACACTCAGGTACATATTTATTCATTTTTCTTTCCTTGCTGTAAGGCTCCAACTACTCATGTGCTCAAACAAAATTTTTCAAAACACTTAATACATGTTGTACAGCAGTGAGTCCAGTCAGTTAAAGCTCTCAGAGGCATTTGTGAGGCCAGAGCAAAATTTTCCCAGTAGTGCAGTTGGCAGACACACACCAGAAACTACCAGGCACCATGACATCACCTTGATAAAGACTATAATTACAAGCTGATTCAACAGCACATAATTAACCCGTAGTTAATATTTGTGTACAAAAAAATATCAGGAGACATCATAATCAGTTCACCAGAGAAAAGTAACTTTTATTAAAAACCCAGGCTATATTGCATTTATAATAACCTAGCAATTACAAGACACCTCCTGCTTTAAAAAAGCAACCTTGTGTTTTGTTCTAAGATTTTGCTTTTCATAATCTCTTTTTTGTGAGACTTGGTAGTGTTGGCTCTTTTGTTACATAGGAAACCTTCTGAAGTCATGTCTCTCTGCCTACCCCTGGATTTCATACTCTGGGGAATATCTTAAAGGTTCAGGAATGCAAAAGTTGTTCTGTCAAAACAAGCCTTTGAGAACAGTAAAAATGTGTGCACCAAGTTTAATCCTGATGTAAACAGATAGCCCAGATCCACTGAGGGCAACAGAGTTGCTTCCCTTGTATTTACTCAGAGCTTTCTTTAGTAATTTATTTCGTAGATCAAGAGTATTATTTCCAGGATATGATAAAACATCTAATCTAAAAGTTTATCTAGTTATTTCTGGCTTATGTTAAGCGTATTTTGGGTTTCTCTGAATGCACTGTGGTTTTGCTAGTCAAAATATGTCATATTTTAAATCAAGTATAACTTGGAAAACTTCTAGTATTGGTCAGCCCATACTCAGACTTTATTTAGAAAGCTCTCATTTGAAACAGAGGAGGTCACAAGCCCTCCCAAGTCCTTTGATTTGAATGTAGCCAGTGTCCTTCAACCTGTGTGTTTATTGCACTGGAGTCCTGTTCAGTCTTTGCAAGAACAGAATCTCATGTACATCTTGTTCAGGAAAGGAGAGTTTAGAGAGATTTCGGTGCAGCAGATGGTGAGGACGCTGTGTTGTGTATCACTGTGGAGAGCAAACAGCAGCTAGCTGTGGGATACAGCAATCTGAAAGGCAGGAAAATTGGAAAACTCCTGGACAGCACATCCAATGTGTGTGATACACTCAAGAGGTCATTGTTAAACAGTGAGGTCTTCAGTATTTTGCTCCAACAGGTGACAAACATTTGTATGGCCTCTCGTAGGCAGCAGACTCCCAGGACACACAGAGCTGTCAGGTCTGAGCCTCCAGACCCCTGTGCTGTGTGTGACACACCACGGACATGTTGGCAGCACACGGGCTGTGTGAGTCAGGCTGGGTGCTCACCAGGGGCTCTCCTGGCCCATCAACCCCTGCTCACCCACGGCGCAGCTCTGGGAGGACTGGGGAGGCCAGGGCTGGTTTGCAGCTCCATCAGCAGTTTTGCACATTTTGCTGCCCTGAGCCAAGTTCAGCCGTACAAGAGTGAGTGTGCTCTGGAGAGGGCATCGTGCCTTGTAGCTCACACATTAGGTGACAGGAGAGGGTTCCTTCTCCCAGGGACAGTCCTGAAGCAGGGATTTTGTGTAGTGTCATGTTTTTCAGTGCTGTGTTTTCAGTTGCACAGCTCAGGCTATTTGTAAGATAACCCCATCTGTCTCCCACAGAGCTCACCTGCTTCTGGTTTGTCTGGCAGTTACCCGAGGACTTAGGTTAAAGATCAGTATTTGTAAAGGGGAACGAATCACCTGAGGTGTTATTGAACCTGTGTCAACTGTTTAACGTAAGGGCTTTCATTCATTTATTTATTTATCCACTTATTTGTTGCACCCTCCTGTAAACACATGGCTGTAATCACTGAGGCACACCGTGGTTTGAAGCCCTACCCTGGCAAAACATGACTGCTTTTGTCTTTCCCCAGAGCTCTCAGAGCTTCAGATGGAAGAAGATGGAGAATTAAAAAGTGATCTCATTACGCTCTATTGTGCATTAACAAAACCCTGGCACTAACACAGCAAATACAGATGGATGTGAAAATAATTTCTTGAAAGTCAGATTTGGGTTTTTCCTCTCACTTTATTATCTGGATCCTGAAGGGAATATTAGTGAATTATGGCATGGGAAAGTAGGTCAACATCAAACCTGGAATGGAGGGGAAATGTGGTCGAAAAGTACAAGACTGACCCTCTTGTAGATGGGCAATTGAAAGATATACTGAAATTACAGCCACAATGATCCCATAGATCTTCCTCTGCTTGCACTTTTGAAGAGCTTGGCTGTGAAAAAGTTGTGCAGACAAGTCATTAAAAAAAAAAAAAAAAAAAAAAAAAAAAAAAAAAAAAAAAAAAAAAAAAAAAAAAAAAAAAAAAAAAAAAAAAAAAAAAAAAAAAAAAAAAAAAAAAAAAAAAAAAAAAAAAAAAAAAAAAAAAAAAAGGAAGATCTCTGTATTGATTTAGACAGAAAAGTCAAATGTTTCTGTTTCTGCAACTGTGATAATGAATTCAAAAATATTTGAGGAGCTTCTGGTTTTCAACATGACATGCCAAGGGGATGTGTGTCCTGGAGGAGAACCACCCCAGTGTGGCAGGGGGTGGTGGGAGAGGATTAATGACTTTGCTGGTGAGCCAAGCACAATGCCCAGCATCAGAAGGGCTTTGCTTTAATGAAACCTTCAGCCCTCTGCAGACCCTGAATAGCAGCCGTGGAGAAACTCAGCACAATGGAACAAGGGTCAGCCTGAAAAAGTGGAACTGGAGTTAAAAAGTGGCAAAGAGATGAGGGGGCAGTAGGGGTGTAAGGGAAAAAGCTGTGGGGTTTTTGCCTTTGGTAACAGCTGGTTGCAGCAGTCCTTGTTGGGAAAGGTGCTCTGGGAGATGAGGTTTGCGTGCAGGGATTTCAGTGCACTGTCCCAGGGACTGGCTTGCAGGAGAAGGGCCGTGGCTGATCCATCCTGTTTGTCTTATCCTTATTTCTGGGCCTGCATTGACGAAGCAGAGCCTGGTCATGAGGGGTGCCAAAAGAACAGAGATCAAACACACCTCTCCTGCCCCAAGGTGGTCACAGTTTCCATGTAAGAGAAAAGGCAAAGTTTATGTAAAGCTAAAGAAAACAGGTAGAAGACATGAGGTGAAGTGCTCCTGTACCACCTCTCTTCCTTAATGCCAAGAGCTTGGGGGAAACTAGGCATAAAACACACCAAACTCTACACTTTCTCCAAACTTCACTGTTCTACAATTAAATGGACTAAAAAAGGAGAAAAGTGTAATTTCTTCTCACAGGTGGTGTAAGGAGTGTTGACTCAGTTGTCTCTGCAGTTTGGAGGAGCGTTGGTCTGATTTAGCTCTGGGGAACACGTATGTACCAGTCATGGCACAAGGGAAGTTTTGGATTGACCTCTTATGGACCACGTGAGCCTGGTCAGCAAACTGGAAAGGAATTTTCCCATGGCCAACCTGACAAATGACTCCATGCTCAAATGGAGCCGTAGTCTTTGAGATGCAAAGTCTTTTTCATTACAGGTGCATTTGCATGCAAAACTCCAGGGAGATGAGGATTTTTTTGAACAAAAGTAAAAACAAGAATTTTTTGTTGAAAGGAGTCATGCCTCTTCCCTAATCACACCTTGTTTAACTTTTTTAACAATTGTCACAAATATCTCCAGCACTGTGGCAAGGACATTGCATAACTTTCAAAATCCCGGGCAAAATTTTGCACACAAGCTTCTCCAAAGAGAGAGGTGGAGCCTGGGAAGCCTTTGGTTTCATGGCCTGATGCAATCAGGGAACATAAAATTTTGCTGACCTTAAATGCTTTCATTGGTCTGATTTTTCAAGGAGTAACCTTTAACACAACACGCCTGCTGTAGTGTCCTGATAATATATCGACCTGCAGGATCTCTGGGGTTTTTAGGCTAATATAGATTTTGCTTTTTAAGAGTCATGGATTTGTCTGCCTTTTAAATACCTGTGTGCTTTTCCCCTTGAATAGCCACTGTGGTCCTGCCTCTGAGCCAAAAGCCCCCTGTGACCCTGGGCACAGCTCTCACCTTCTTCAGCACTTTTGCTCCTTGTGCTTGGGGGTGGGAGTACCACCACACACCCAGAAAATGGTGCTGTGGATTTGGCTACAAATGACCTGAGGGAAGCCACCTGAAATGCAGGTGACTGATGTGCTGTTCATGTGTTACTGTAATATTAGTGCTTGATTTCTTCACGTGGATAATTGATGCTGGATCGAGCACTAATCTGAAATGAGGTGATGCAAAGCTGGCACAGGACTGTACAGCAGCACTGGTACTTCAGCTCACCCGTACACTGAGATCAGAACATGCCCTGTTCTGTATTCCAGAGTGGGATCAAATGGAGAGCAGATTGCAGCAGTTGACTTTGGTTGGGTGGGATGGGGTGGGTTTTCCTGCCAGCGGTTCTGAACAAAGGCAGCTCTGGGCACTTACATCGCACGGCACGTTGGAATTTGATTTTACGGATTGACAGGGATTTCATTCAACAAAGGGATTTACATAAAATGGCTAATGGTTTATGCTGTGATAATACAAAAGTCAATAACAGTGTCGAGGGGAGAAAAGGACAGATCAGTGTAGAATGAAAATGCCTACTAGGATCTGATGATATAGAGAGGTGAGGCTGGGAAGAAGTGGGTGCAGGCCAACAAAAGAGTTCCTACTCTGGCACAGGAACCTCAGATAACACAGCAGAAAGGTGCTACCTGCAAGGCGAGTGGTGAATGAGTGCCACCCCAAGGAAAGGGTGTGATACCTGGAGGGACAGAGAACCATATAGAGAAGAAAAGAAAAGAAAAGAAAAGAAAAGAAAAGAAAAGAAAAGAAAAGAAAAGAAAAGAAAAGAAAAGAAAAGAAAAGAAAAGAAAAGAAAAGAAAAGAAAAGAAAAGAAAAGAAAAGAAAAGAAAAGAAAAGAAAAGAAAAGAAAAGAAAAATGTTTTATCTGAATAATAATGCAGGAAGCTTGGACTTGTTTATCTGCTTTTGAATTTTAATGATCAGTTCGAGTGATAATTACAGAATTTCTATATTTATATAAAACCAGCACATAAAATAGCACAATTTGATATTTATGAAGTGCCAGTTTTCCATAAATACAGAGATTTGTTAATGAGCGCAGGGAACTATTCATTAAAATTCAGAAGTAGATAAATAATGAATAGGAATTGCTGTTTATTCATTAAAATCCTAAAAAAAAAAAAAAAAAAAAAAAAAAAAAAAAAAAAAAAAAAAAAAAAAAAAAAAAAAAAAAAAAAAAAAAAAAAAAAAAAAAAAAAAAAAAAAAAAAAAAAAAAAAAAAAAAAAAAAGGAAAGAAAAATATCTCCTCACTTATTGTTGATGAATCCAGCCTGTTTTATAAGCATTTTGTTTTAATTAATGCCATTTGACACTATTAGTGCCAAAATAGCAGAGTCTGCATTAAAGAGTAGGTCTGCATTAAAGCTATCTGAGGCCCTGGATTAGACCAATTTGGCTGCAGTATGAACATCCCTGATTGCCACAGCCATCAGTGCATCCCCAGTGGGGAAGCAAGGGTCAGTCAGTCAATGCCTGTGTGATGTGGGTCCTGTATAGACCTGCTGCTTCTCCACGGGGTTTCTGTGCTGCTTCTGAGGGAGGATTTATCCTCCTCCAAAGGAGGGCTTTGCTGATGGAATTTCAACAGAACAGTAGATTTCAAAGGAAAGGCACAGTTTGAATTTGGTACAGGTCATAGGTTTTGTGTCAACCTGCCTGCAAACTCAGCCCAAGATAAATATTGTTTATATTCAGGTCCTCAGTTTTCAAACCTCAGTTCTGAGCTTTTGACCTGAGAGCTGGTCTTGTCAGGAGATAAGAACTTGGCCCAGATATGAGGCCTTGGTCGTGGCAGTGCTCTTTGGGCCCCTCTGCCCAGGCTTCTGAAAGGAGGGGAACATCTCTGCCATTAATGTGGAATTGGGCAAGGACACTGTGCTGGGGCCAAGGGGTTCAGCCCCTTTCTGGCATGGGCCCTGGGCACTTCAGGCTGTCCAGGGAGTGTCTGGTGGAACGATGTTGGCAAGAAAATGGACAGGTGTGTGAAACATCCCTTCACACCACACGCATGTACCCCTGGAATTTACCATCACTTGGAGGGTATTCACCCTGGAATTTACACCTTATCCTTGTGAGTGAGGCTAGCTAAGGTTTTATGTAACTGCTGGATGAGGAATGGGTTTGCTGTGCCTGGAAACCTGGATATTTATACTGTGTAGCCCATCACTGGCTTAGCATTCAGATCACTGAAAAATCTGGAGCAACATCATGTTGCAACCAGGGCACAGGCTGGCAGGCAGCAAACTTCCAAACAAAGCCCTTCATTTGTAGCATTGTCCTTCTCTCCCTCCCTACCTGTGACTGCCTATTTTGTTCCCTTTTATTGCTTTGTTCCATATATACCTGTGCTTTTACACTCTTTGAAGTGTCCTCCACGGTGTGGAGGTGGCTGCTCTGAATGCTGATGAGTCCCTGGGAGCCTGGACAGTGTTTTGTTGGTTTGGGGGTCTTTGGGAGAGCTCACCCACTTTCCCATGGCCAGCTCAGGAGTGTGGGGTCAGAGCCAAGGGGGTTTTCCCCTTGGATTTGGGGTTGTTGGATTAGGCTCTGCGGGGAGCTGGCTATTTTTTTCAGGCTCTCACTTTGGAGTATAAGGGGAAAGTGATGCTGTCAGCTGTGTAACTGTCAAGAACACGAGGTAAAGGGTTGTCAGGGAGAACGTGGAATTGGAAATGAGGATTCAGGGGCCCCTTTAAAAGAGCTCTTGTTTCTTTTTGAAACCAAGACAGACAAAATGGGGCTTAGTATATTAAAAAGGGTCTTAATGGTATTTGTGCTGTAAAAGGTCCCCTCTCCCCCTTTCATTCCTTCTGTCTCTCCTTGACCTCTTGCCTTTTCCCAAAAGCTGGCTTTAAAACAATAAAATGGGGGGTTATGCAGAATACCAAATTGACTCCTGTGGGGAGCAGAATTAATTCTACTCAGGAGCAGAAAACGAAACCCAGGAGCATCAAAGCGTAGACATAAATTCAATATCCCACTGAGCCCATCACTTAGAATACTTCACCCTTTCGTGTATGTCTACCTTTCAGTCAAATGTAGATGTAGGGAAAGGGTTTGTTTTACTTTAGCCTGGTGTTACAAAAGCAGAAGGGAAAGAGCAGCAGCAGTTGCTGTCTGTTTGCTGCGTGAGGTTTATAATTTCACAACTGCCAGATGCATTAATCCAGCCTGTCATGTTGCAGCTCTGTTTATAGATCAAATGGGATTAAAAGATTTAGTTGAAGCTTTCCTGAAACATTTAAATAATGTGACTAGAAATGCAATATTTGGGAAAATTAATATTTTAGAGGTACAATTTGAAGCACCTGATATATTAACACCTGCTATATTAAAAAGGAAGAGAAAAGAGATGGTAGAAATTCTGCAAAACATACGACTAATTCACTCTGTGGTAGCACCAGGAATGTGGCCTGACTGTGGCTCTGGCTTGGCTGGGTGGGCTCACCTATGGAAATTGGAGTGAGATGATTTAGCGCAATTACTCCTCTGCAGGGCTCAACATAATGTATACTCTTACACACTTTGCTGGAAAGGATCTTTAAAAATTCCTGGAATACTGCGCCTGTTTTGTTCCCTATATTTTTTCCAGCCTACCCAGTGTTTGATTATCCTGTATGTGGGAGAACTGGCCTAATCTATTGTCTCTTTTTGCCCAATGATGTCTGCTTATAAAGAAACTGCAATGTCACTCTTTAGAGGTGAAATTTCCCAGAAACTGGACGTGCAGCACACAAGTTTTGTTGAGAGGGAGCACCATGGACCATGTGGCCTAACAAAGAGCTGTTATAAAACACCTATAGAGGACTTACCCTGCACCCAGGACATCTGGTTACAGCATGAACAGACACATCCAGAGCTGCTCTGGTTTTGATCTTGTGCATGTGAGGGGGACAGCAGGGACCAGAGTTCTGCTCTGGGGGTTGTGGGCAGCCCACAGTGATCACTGCAATGAATGGCACCATATTTGTCAGTTTGACTGAAATGGAAGCAAAATATCTTCTAGCACACTTTCATAAAATCACAGAATCACAGAATACCCTGAGTTGGAAGGGACCCACAAGGATCATCCAGTCCAGTTTCTGGCCCTGCACAGACACCCCAACAATCCCACCATGTGCGCAAGAGCATCACCCAAATGCTTTCTGAGCTCTGGCAGCCTTGGGCCGTGCCCACTGCCCTGGGGAGCCTGTTCAGTGCCAACCACTCTGTGGGGGAAGAACCTGGCTGGCAGCAGTGCTCTTTGGTTGGGCAGTTGGGGAGGGATGCACCCATGCTGAAACAGCGTCAGACATGGGCTGTTGAGAGTGATCAAGGAGATGAAGAGCTTCTGTCAAACAAAGCAAGCTTTGGTGGCGTGGCTGAGCAGAGTATGTTTGCTCTTTCTAAGCCCACAGGGAGGATGGGAGTTTATGCTGTGATGGTGAAGAGCCTTTGAAGAGAACAAATAGGTACAGACTGGCCATCAGTAAACTGGAAATCACAGGCTATCGCAGGAAGGAAGTTCTGGAGCAGCCTCTGTATCATAGGAGTGTGGGATGTACACTTACCCAACCTTGTAACAAAGCTCCTCTGCTTCTGGAAGGGTTTGTTGGACAGGGTTGCTTCCTGCAGTCACAGGAGACTGGAGCCACAGGTACATGAGGCTGAAGTTCATTCTCCCCAGTCTGGTCCAGCCAGCTGAAGGTTGTTCACCTTGCCCAGGGCAACAGTTTGCTCAAAGTGGCTGGTGGGTTAAATCAAGGCAGATTGTAGGATGGGGGAGTGGAATTTCTACAGAGATAAACACAAAGAAAAAGAGTCTTTCTGGATATTGTGGGAGTAGCAATTATATACTGGGCTGAGAAAAGAACTACTGGCACCTTCATGTTTTGTGGCTGTGTGTTATTCCTCAGTGTCATCAGGAACATCTAGAGGTGTCAGCATGATCTTTACCAGGGACTGGGTGCTAGTGTTACCAGTTTAATGTCAATACTAATGACTTTGAAAGAACCTTCTGTTTTTGGCTCTTCACCCTGCTAGTCCACTCATTTTGAGATAGTATAGGGGAGAATGAAGGAGAGTTAAAACGCTTGCTGGCTTTTATTTGCAGAAAGAACTTGTGAAGCTTTGGACAGAAAATCATTGCCATTTTAACATCTGCTTTTCCCTTAGTATGCAGTGTGGTAGTTGATAGTAACATGGCGTTTATATTTTCCAAATCAACAGTCAGGCTTGCAGGGGCCCTGATTCTCAGTCATTTTGAGGTTTGGATGATGTTTTCTCACTCTTTCCCAAACCATACCAACCTGTCTTCCCAGCACAGGCATTCACTAGGTCATTTTCTGTCTCACTGTACTGTCTAATACTTTGCAAACTGTCTATCTCTTGAAGTACATTATACATATGAAATGGAACTTCTCTTCTTGCTTCTGTTCTTAACAATACAGAGAAAACAAATCAGAAGCAAAGTTATAGGCATTGTGTCTTGCATGACACAAAATAGTTCCATTTTGTATCCTCTGCTTTTTCCCCACTTCTCTGAAATTCTCTTACCTACTGTCACAGTGAGAACTACATGCTGTGAAAAATCACAGTGTCTATGTTATATATTTCTGACAAGCCCTAGTATTATCCAGGGAACAATCCATTACTTACATATCGAGAGGTGAGAGCATGTACCTTTAACTCATGTTAACTCACCATGATTTCAAATATAAACACTTCTCAGAAGTGGGTAAGTAAAATTGAAGGCATTAGGATTCTGTCATGTCCGGTTACAGTCAACCTTCCCACTGTAGCCTACTTCTGAAAATAAGGAATGGTGGGATTTTGGTCTAGTCTTTTTTGGTATTTTGGCTGAGCTAAGCAGCTGTTTTGCTGTTGAAATATTTCAAAGAAATAGTGTTTGTTTTTTTTCCAAAATATTTTCCATATGGGAAATATCCTCCCAGATCTTTTAAGAAACTGCTAAATCCTAACTTAGGTCCAATTATAATAGTGTCTGGTTAGCTAAGACTGGATTTGGATGAGCCTGTAGGACAGAAGCCTAGACAGATTTCTGGACATGCTTGGAAGACCAGGTCTCTGGTGAAATTAGAGCCTGTTTTCTCAAGATACGTGATGGATGGAGTGGGATTTCCATGACTTCATTTTAGGCACCAGAATTAGCAAGGCTGAGGTGACAGGAGCGCTGGGGACCAACTCCTTCCTTGCCAAGGGTTGCAGTGATGGTGTGGATTTGTCCCCAGGGTGAGCAGCAGCCTTGCCTGGAGCCAGAGCTGCGCTGGGGTCCCCTCCTCTGCCAGAGCCCACCCGGGGCAGGGCTGGTGCCAGCATTAACCTCTCCTGTATCTGTCTCTCACAGCACTGACAAGGTCACGTTCCTGACCCCTGAACAGTCAAGGGCACGGACTGATGGGATCCCCTCAGACCTCGTGGAACACCTGGGCTGGGCTTTGGGGACAGTCACCCTAAACCCTGTTACCTTCAACAGAGGGAGCTGCAAACTGGAGCACCAGGCTGCGAGTGGACCTATCCTAAGGTCACCAGGCTCCTGAGCCCAGCACTTTGGTTGGGGTTTGAAACCAAGGAGGAGGAATCCTTGCTGCTGTTTCATCAGCCTGAGCACCTTTATTGTTCTGAAAATCCATCTAACATCTTTACTCTCTCTCCTTCCCATCTCTGATCACAGAAACACTATTTGTGGAGAAAAAGGCTGCTTTGGGGCAGCAAGCCCCGTCCCTGCCTATTTCTGCTCATAAATCCTGCACGGTTTGATGAACTGCTCACGCAGAGAAAGTTTCTGCTGTGCCTGTGCACTTGCAGGAGTAAGACCCAAAGCAAATCAAGTTATCCATGACACCAAGACACACTTGCAAAAACAATTTTAATCAATTACAACTACAATTGCATGCTGAACAAGCTGCAACTGGATTGTCTTATGTACCAGCTGATCATATTGGGCATGTAAGATTAAATTAAAGTTTTCTAATTGCATTTAGGAGCATACAAAATACTACGGTCTAAAGTGTAGCAAATTAATTCTTCAGGCGTAGCCTAATTGGGTGGAAATTGATTTATCATGTTTGGACCAAATGAGCCAGTAAGGCATAACCAGCACAGGCGAGGTAAGGAGAACAACGTCTGTGTCAGAAACGTTTAGAGAAAAGAGAATGTCTGGAAGAAATGAAGGGTGTTAATGTTGAAAAGTCTCTCTAAAGAGGGAAGAAATGATACATTCAGAGTCTCCATTGTTCATACATACAAAGTGACTGAAAAGCCTCTGGTTATTTCTGAACCTCCAGGAGATAGTTAGGTCAGCAAGGGAAGGAGAAAATTACTTTTTTAGGCTCTGTAAATATTGTTGTTCTGTAAAAGGAGATTATCTGCCGATCAAGCCATTATACTAATGCATTGTCAAAATGGGTATGAAACTGCTCCTTTGTAAGAGTTGTGCAGAATCTTTAGACTGCCTGGCAGTCTGGCCAGGCTGGAAGGCATCCACAGGAAAGGGCATGTTCTCCATAGGAGACTGCCTATTTTACACTATTTTCTGTAGCTCTTTAAACTCTCTATAGGCCTGATTAAACTCAATAGCACCTGCCTATAATAATGGCACAGAAAGCTTGTGAATTTATCTCCCTGATTCACCTTTTGCATAGGGTGAATATTCCCTTTCATTAACATACATTCAGCCTCATTCTGACTGCCAGCCTGGGGAACTCACCAGTTGATGATATCCAGTTGTGATGGCCCAGAAAGCACCTGAGTGAAAGCACGTGCTGGAGACTGTGGGTAGAGAACAGGTATCATTTGTGGATCGTCTGGGTGGAGATGTGATGCGTGTGTATGATGTTCTGCGGCTGCCTTGCACAGTCCCACGCCTTACTGAATGCTTTGGAGTGTGCAAAAGCACAAAACATTGTGATCTAACACCAAATGCATCATCTTTTACAGTTTACTATTGCAGTGGGAAGAGAAGGGTGTTGCAAGCAAAGCCTGTGCCCAGGCTGGGGGAGCTGGGAACTGTGGGCTTTGAGGGGACCTCTCCCTTGCTTAGGCAGAGGCAGGGCAGAAGTGCTTGAAAATACCTTTTGTGAATTCAGGAGAGCAGCCTTTTTATTCAGTGATTGCCTTTTTGGAAGCAAGGGAGATGTTGGCAGTAATAGAAATGAGTGGCCCTGTTATTGGCCCCCTCCTGAGGGTCAGTGTTATTTTCTGGGTGTATTTTCCCTCTAACATCCACTTATGAGAGACTGAATATTTTCCATTTACCCAAATATGGTATCAGAAAAGAGGATTTTCATACTGAACAAACTGACTCAGATTGCCTATTGTACATTTTAAAGAGATGCTTAATGCTATTAATAATATGAGTAAAATTAAATTTGCTTATCACAATGAGAGGAAGAATAAAGTTTATTAAATCTCCCCACCAAAAGCACTGACATACTAAAAATAACAAGTCTTCATTACGAAGAAGCTAATTGGCCCTAAAGAATTGCTCTACTTGTATAAATGGGCCAATGGCTCTTGTTGTGGGCAGCACACAGAACATCTCCTGGGGAAGAGCAGAGCTGCTCTTTTTTGCATTTTATCTCCACAAGTTCTTGTCATTCTGCCCTCTCCAGAATAAAATGGGGAAAATTTGGGGTATAGTGCCTTCCCAGGTTAGGGTTCCCTTGGACCAGTCACACTGAGCAGCCCATCCAAAAGCCAATGAGGGACTGAACAACTTGATGACTTTGTTTGCTCCCTTTCTGCCAAAGAGAACACAACAGATATGAGGCAAGGAGTGTCATTTCCTGGGCAGGTTGTTCTCACCATAGATATTAAACAGCTGTGGAAAATTCACATTTGAAGTTGGCCCTGACCTTGCAGCTCACAGTAGGTTCACCTTGTGAACCTGTCAAGAAAATAATGTGCAACAAAGCAGAAGAGGGGATGGATTGGATTTATTCTTTGTGCTTCTTTCAGCCTATCTGGGGATTTCCAGGGTAAATTTAGGCAAAGCAAGTCTTGTCTTCTGGCTTCTTGGGGCACCAAAATGCAGTGAACACAGGATGCAATAAGAGCTCGTGTGTCTCACAGGCAGTGCCTTCACCTGTGATGGCATTTGAGGCTTGTTGTTAAGAATATTGTTATCCCAAGCTGTCCACAGCTGCACAAATTAAAAAGTGGAATATTGCCCTTTTTAACTTTGTAAGCTATTGGCACTCTGCCTGGATGGTGTTTTTCCATTTCTGGGGAGAACCTGGGTACTGAAAGCAGCCAGATCTGATGGGGAGCCTGGGGCACACGGCAGAGCTGGCAGCTGGCAGATGCAATGACACATTCTGACAACATTTCAGTGACTAGGTATACAGTTCCACACCCAAAGTTTTTTAAAAGTATCATCTTCAATATTCGTGGTTATGCTTTCTTTTGCTCATAGAACAGTCCTTAGCTACAGTATATATTTGAACAAGTGAATATTTGTAAGACATGCATTTAAAATTTTCAGTCAGTGCTGTCAAACACACAATATCAATTAGTAATATGGATTTATATTTTAGATACCTGTGGCCAGAGTCCAAAACAGGACTTAGCCATGCCATGCCATAGCTTGGAAACGGGATGTCTCCTGCCCAGCTGTGCTTTCTGTTTTTTGGGAAAACAGTGCAACTTTGCAAGCTGAAGACCCACCATTGGCATAACTGTGCATGGCTTTACCAAAGCCACTGGGTCTGCTGTGCTTTATATCAGTTGTAGATTATCCTCAGAGCCTTAAAGTGTTCCACTGAGTGACTTTGATCATATCCTCTCCTCCGGTGGAGCCAGGCCAGAATAGAAATTGAAGAGCAGATGAAAAGGCCAGAGATGGACACACTCCTGAGCAATCTGATGCTGTAAATCTCTGTGGAGGCGTTTGGGATTATTTAAAGGAGGTGGTAAATGACTCAGAATAAAAACAACATAGTTTGGAATCACCAGCTGTGTTTTCCTTTGTACTATTTGACAGTGCTTGTATGCTGTGTCTGGCAATGAAAACAGAGCAAAACTCCACTGCTGGAGTTCACAGATTGCCAGACTTCTGGGCAGTGAGACACTCTTGAAAGAGAAGCTACTGCTCAGAAGGGGAGAGACCTCCTGCTTCATTCCTCCTCAGCAGACTCTTTTGGGGTCAGTGAGTCCCAGTCTCACGGATTAACTGACTTTGTAAGGAGATTCACATAAGTGCTGTTGCTGTAAATGCTTAGCAATAGCTGCTGCAGAGGTGACTAACACGTGTTGTATCAAATGGTTATGTGCCTCTTGGTAGCTGATACTGTTAAACATTCCTAAGCAGCCTGTGCTTCTGCTGGTCTCATAATAATCTGTGCAAATTGATTAGCTACTTATCCAAACACCCTTTACCTATCCCTTTAAAAGCTGTTTATAAATATACCACTAATACAAAACACTCTCCCGCAGCTGCTGCCCTGACCTTGGGCACAGTGCAAGAGGAATCAAGGGCATTAATGCCTTGGAAGTCCAGCTAATGATAACAACAATACTGAGTTTGTATGTGGATCCTGCGTGGTTCAGTAAGGTTTCCATGGGACCATGGGCTGACTGTGTGTGTGATTGCTCCTTGTCCCACATGCATCACTGCACAGCAACACAGGGCTGCTCTGGCTCAGAAAACAGGGCAGGATGTTCCCAGTAGCACAGTGTGTCTCCCAGTAGCACAGTGTGTCTCCCAGTAGCACAGTGTTTCTCCCAGTAGCGCAGTGTTTCTCCCAGTAGCACAGTGTGTCTCCCAGTAGCACAGTGTGTCTCCCAGTAGCTTCCCAGTACTTGTATTGCACTGCAGGGGAGATGTCTGCTGGCACTCTGGACTTGTTTCACACAAGCACTTCTGAAGTACCAGGACTAGAAATCAAGACATCTGAGAAGGAAAAGCTCATCTGCTGTGATGACTGACCTGTCTCTGCTCTTTGTGCAGAGACAGAGCACTGTGCTTGCTCTATCAACTCATCCTCCCCCTCATTCCCCCGATCCTATTTCCAGGGGGTCCTCAGGTCACCATCAGCCCCTTCACTCAGCCCCTCAAGAGGCTTCAGTCTCGTTGGGCTCCACTCCATGTGTTCTCCCTGCCCCAGCACTGCCTCAGTGAGAGCTGCTGTGTCCAAAGCAGCCCCACGGGGCCAGGGGTGTAGGCACAGGCTGAGATCAGCAAAGTGGAGCTGCAGGGGCCCATCCTCCCTCCTCACATGGCCAAGCATCTCTTCCCCAGGCACTTCTGAAGAGATGGTGCCTTTGGCAGTTCCCTGTATTTCCAGCTATCTGTTTTACTGCCTGTTTCAGGCTGAGCAGGAAGGAGCTTGGAGCTCATTTAGCACTGAAGGGAGCACATGCAGAGCTAAATCTTCTGCAAGTGTGAATCAGTCCAGCCTCCCTGTTTCCTTGAGCTGTGGGAGCTCCTGTTGTTCACATCAGCTGAAAATCTGTTCTGGAAGCTGAGCCAAAGGCTCTGGAAGGTGTGGTTTCTAGTCAGGGTACTTTTCTCTTTCCTGGGACAGCTACCTGTCCCAGTTTTCCATAGGATGGTGTCCATGGCAAGGAGGGATATCGAACAGCAGGCTCTGGTGTGAGTGTGGACCTCAGTTCTCCAAGTTACCATGAACCCTGCAGGTATAATGACTGGAATTTGCCAAAATATGCAGCATAAATGTGGTGACTGGATTATGAAAAAAGTCCAAGGTAGGAAAAAAGTGAAGGGAAAGTATTTATGAAAGATGCTATTGAAAAAAACCCCCAGCTACACCCTACCCGACCCCCAACTTGAATTCAAAGAAGACTATCCACAAATTTTAGCCATCTCTAGAAATTACTCTTTGCAAAGTAGAAGAAGGATTTAATTGACAACAAATGATTTTCATCAAAGACAGAGAAATTTTATAATTTCAAGTTTTTAATAGCTCTACTGATGTAGGTGGTTCATTTAAAAACAGGTCATAACAAAACTGTTTCAAAAACATTTGAAATAATTTCAGGAGGGGTTTCTGCAAGGAATCACATTTATTACTCACTGAAACACTTTTCAGGTGTCTGTGTGCCTGAATTTTCTGATGAGATGCTTCAATCATGTGAATGGAGTAGTCTCTGTGATGCCAGTTGTAGATCTTGCCTATCAAGGATAATTTTGCCTCATTTCTCTTTTCCCTCTTTTCCCTGGTCTCTAAGCAGGCCCTACACAGGTATTGATCCCTCCTTTTTACTCAGGATTTAACTAAACAAACCAGGTTTGTTTTGCCTCCATGACATTTGTTTCCCCTCTTGCAAGAATATCCACACAGTGGCAAACCATCTGTGATCAGGCAAGATTTATTGTTTCACTGATTCCTGGAACTGAAAATATTAATGATGTAAAATATTGATTTGAAAAAACAAACCTCAAAGTTGCTCAATGAGCCTCTCATCCAGACACAATGCTGAGATGTCCATCCATTTTCCATTTTCATATTTATTGCTAAATGAAAAATCAGGCATGTCAAGCTGTTCAATTTCTAAAGTGAAGTACTTCTCTCCCTCAGATGCACATGAATAATTCTCATTAACCTTCAAGGAATTAATGCAGTTTCTTGCAAATGGCTGCAATATACAGTATTTAATATTTATGCTTTCCATATGGCTAGTGTTGTCATACATTCTTGTCAAACATGCTGCACAGTTAATGATATTTTAACTAAATGTGCTCTGGAAGACCTGGGTGTTTGAGGGACACTTGTGCCCATCTCCATTTTTATAGATGCTATTTGAGCCTCATAACACAATTCCTAAAGAGATTAAATCAGCTGCTCTAGCTAAATGTTCAGCTGCCCTTAAAGCAAAGCTAAATGTGATGTGGTCAGATGACACACAGACAGCAAGCTCTGTGCTATCCATGCAGAGACACACAAAATCACCCAATCAGCACAGAATGGTCTGGGTTGGAAGGGAACTTCAAATTCACCTCCTTCCACCCCCTGCCATGGGCAGGGAAAACTTCCACTATTCCAATTTGCTCCAAGCCCCTTCCAGCCTGGCCTTGGGCACTTCCAGGGGTGGGGATAGGATAGAAGAAGAGCTGGGAACAGTTTCCAGGTTGGAGAAGAGAACAAGAGAGGGGAAAATAACCCTAGCAAGGGCCCAGCAAACCAGTGCCAGAGACTGGGAGAAAGTGGTGTGACCTGAGCTCTGGTCAGACCGTGCTGTGCACAGGATACCCAGACTCTGTGCTGTGGGGCTCCCTGACTCATCTGTAGTGGTGTCAATTGTCTGACAGAGGGGGAAGGTGGCCACGGGGCCAAATCTGTCCATGGGGTTGAGTGGGAAGGTTGCTTTGCCCTCACACTGGGTCCATGGGCTAAGGCAGTGTCCATCTGTATTCCACGTGTTCAAGCAGACTGATGGATGCCCAGTTCATTGTGTACCTATCAGTGATGAAGCAGTTTTAAACATTTTCTGAGCTTTTTTACCCCTAAAATTAAATTTGATACATTTTTTTAAATTAAGATATAGATTTTATTGAACAAGTTTCTTGGAACTATTCAAAATAAAATAGGAACTTTATTGAAGTCTTCACTTTTCAATATTCCTGTAATTTACTGCATGATCCCTCACTGAGGGACATCTCCTTTCATTTTCCTTCCCTTCTTTGCCATCCCTCACCTCAGAAATGAACATATTCAGAATTTCTGTTCAATGTCAAGGCAAATGTTGAGATTTTCACTGTTGATTTTGAGTAGTTCTGCTCAGAAGCAATGAGCAGCTTTTCAATGAAGAAAACAGACACAGTGGGAAAACATTCTTTGGCTACTTCATTTATTTACATGTCCATGCATTGCTGCATAAGGAGAGATGATCACAGACTGCAGGCAGGAAACCTCCTGCCTCTGGGATCTCTGCCCAAACACTTCTACCCACTTCCCTTGGAACAGTTCTGCCCAGGAGCTCAGTCTGGAAAAGCCATCAGAAGAGAAAGCAAACAGTTCTCTACAGCCTCCTATGCAATGGACTAAAAATCCTCTATCAGTCAGAACCACGGGGTTTCTTCCCAAACCAAACCCTTCCTCTCACGCTAAAGAGAAAGGAGTTGTAAAACCTGGATTTTGCTCCTGCACCATCCTGCATCCAGTGCTTAGTGGGGCAGAGTCAGGGGCTGTGACCACACAGGACAGCACAGACAGAGAGGACAACCTGCTGCAAAGAGACAAGTGCCCACTGGCACAGGGTCGTCAGTGCAGCTGAGGGTGTGTCCTGTCCTGGAACATCTAAACCATTCATCTTGCCAGTCTGAAGCAGAAGGAATTAAAACAAAGAGATGAGAATGGCCAAGAAGGTGAAGCACTGCCTTGAGCTGAGATCTTGAGGCTGAAGGAGTGAGAGGCAGGGCTGTGGACTTGTACTGCTGACACTGTTGGATGCTGGTAATTTCTGGCCCAATCAAAGCATTGAGAGTGGGGTTTTTTCTTACTTATAATTATAGACATACTTATATTTTAAAGTCACCCAGTGCCAAGCGGGGTCATCACAACTCGTTAAAGTAAAATTAGCTTCCCCATCTCTGCCCTTCTTGCACCAAACAAAAAGCGTTGCCTGTAATGGTACAAGGATGTGGCCTATGAGTGTGCCCATAATTAAAAGGTTGAGCTACTCTTGTAAACAAATTACCATGAACAAAGGGGTTTACAAATGCCAGCTAATTAGTTTGGATTCCCTAAAGCTTTTAGCTGTTTTTTTCAATTCAATAACACAGTGTAAATTCTCTAGCCTGAAAAGTCTAATAGGAATTGGCAGAAAACTAAATAATTGATATTGTCAGCGATTGCAGCCCTCCAATGTTATTGTCTGCCAGTAAGCAGGACTGCCGTTATTTCCTGCGAGGATAAAGAGCTGGTTTTAATGGATTAACAGTATAAATGGTGGATAGCTGGCTTTCAGCAGCAGCTCAGGAGGAAACGTTTCAAGTTGAGGCTGTGGGGCCAGTGAAAAAAACCCTTCAGACAGGGACTTGATAAGAGATATGCTCGTCTCCTGTCATGCTGAGGGCCCAAATCCCTGTTGCTTTATTCTCCACAGACATCCCATTGCAGCCTTCAGGCTCATTTCCAAGTTTGGAGGGAACAGGAGCCAGCTCTGCACCTGAGCAGGTACCTGAAGGCAGCAGGTACCTGAAGGGAGAGGATGCCTCAACCTACCCGAGCTGCAGCTGCTGAGAGGGTGGTGCAGGAACAGGTTTAACAGGGAGCAGTGAAGTGCAAACAAGCAGCCCAATGTATTGTGCGTGTTTTGGCACCACGAAGGTCGTGTGAGTGCTTCCTGAGGAGCTCACTGGTCACAGTATCAGGCTGCCTGCTGGGTGAACTGGTTTGAGAGAGCAAGCTGGGCTGTCCCTCAGCCAGCAGGATGGCTTCTAGGTTCTGTTCATGGCCCTGCTGCTCTTCTCCTGCTCCAGGTATTCCTCCTGGGTTGGTTGATTGGGTGTTAGTACAATGCACTTAAGTCCCTGATAGTGTAACTTGGCCACATCATGTGCTAATATGGGATTTAATCCACTTTGCCCACCTATATCTTCATTTTGTTGGAAACCAGCGAATTGTAAGGCTCCAGAGAGCCCACTTCATGGTCTCCCAGCCTTACCAGCCTTTCCCAGGCTGCAGCCTTATCAGAGAAACAAAATACATTGGGACAATGGTTGTGTCATATGCAGATTTTTAAGTGTTTGGTTTTTTCTTGCAAAAGTGAAGCATTCAGTCTCGGAAGAAATGTTTGTACTGGCTTAGTTCCTGTGGCAACCAGTACGTGTCCTGTGTGCTCTCTATGATCAGCCCCACGATCTCTTTTATCAACACTCTCTGTTTGTCCCAGTTTGTCACCAAAGCAGGCTGTCTGATTTGAGTAGAAGGTGTAGAGACTCATTCTCAACCCACTCCTCCCACCCATCTTCAAAAAAGAGCTTGGTACAGATTAGTTTGGTCTCCAGCAAAAGCTATTGTTATAAAGCTGTCAGGAGCAGCTCAATCTTGACCTTGCTTCTTACTTTGATCTGAAGGAAATGATCAGCTTTCAGGGAGGCAAGATGTTACCAGCTCTTCCAAAGGAGGTCAGAGAGATGAAACATCAAGAAAAATCTGAGCAAACAGTGATGTGGGCCACAGCTCAGCAGAGTTAACAGCAAGAGAAAATGTGCAGAGAGCTGGAGTGGGCTTGAATATACAGGGCCAAATCCCAAACTGGCACAAGCTAGTTAGGCTTTGATGGCAATGACCTGATACAGTGTATATTGCCTGCAGATCCATCCTGGGGCAGCCTTGTCACAAAGCCACAAGTCCTTGTCATTGATTGCAACAATGGCAGAAAGAAAAGAGAACTCTTTTCCCCCCGTTTTTTCTTTATTTGTTGAAAAGGCATTGGTTTCCTCTGAAGAAAACTAAAATAGCTTCAGACAATGACTTGGCAGCCTGGAATATTTCTCTCAATAGCCAGTGTGAAGTACAGCAGAGGAGCATCTCATTCTTTAGAGAGCATAATGCACAACAATGCCACTCAGAGAGCACCTTAACAGAAGTAATGAGTTTCACAATTTTTTAAGCACACAAACCTTTCTGCTTTCATAACCATTTTCCTCCAATACTCCCATCTCATACACGGCCTGAGACCAGTCCTTCCCTCCTGCCCTTTCTCAGGTACAGTAGAAAGCTTTCCTTCATCCTTGGGAGAGGAGGACAGGAACTCCTTGTCTCTGCATATCTCTCCCTATTATCCTGCTCTTCTGATTTTACACCAGACTGATTTTCTGGTGCAGGGCTGGGATGAGTAGGAAGAAAGGGAACAAATCCACGTGGGTTGCTCAGCTTGCACATGATGGTGTGTTTTCCTTACCAGCCCTTTTTCCCCAAAACCCAAGAGAGTGATCAAACTAACAAGTTCATTTGCTAGCTGCAGGAGCACCTAAAATGCATTTAATTCCTGAAGAACACTGAAACCAAGTCTTTGTTTATTGTTGCCAGTGCTGCTGCTCTGAAGGGTGTGTGGCATGGTCCAGGAGCTGGATGCAGGGATGTGACGTTGCCTCCTGTTCAGGGCACAATTAAGTCAAAATAAGGATCTTCAAGTGAGCTCAGTGAGCAGGTTCTTCATCTGAAGCTATGAATGTTTGTGCTTCCAATGCATGGTACCTGGGAAAAGGAGAAGCTGGGGGTGGGAGAATTCACATGTCTTGGGTGTGCAGGGTTAATCAAGTACAAGAACCAGGAAGATTTAGAGCTGCTCGTGGGCAGAATGCTGGGACAAACCCTGAGTGTTGGTGGTGTTGAAATCCAACTCTTCTAAAGCCATCTCACTCCCTGGGGGCCCTTCGTCACCACAGCCCACAGGTTAGTGTAAGCAGAGAGTGTGGCACCTGGGCTAGATTTACGATGGGAATGGGGCATGTTGTGCAGAATGAAGGCTCAACAGCTGAATTCTGAAGGTTCTGTAATTGAGGAAAAAAGTGGCTTCTCAATTAGGAAGCTCAGCTTACAGTCAGATGAGGTTTGCACAGAACACTGAGTTTTTGTTAATTCATGCAAAAGTACAGCTTTGGGGCCTGTAGGATACTCCCTGCTCCCATTGCAAGAATTCACCACACTCTGTGGAATTGCAGCCTAGTGGAACAAAGATTAAACTGAACTTTATTCACTCAGAAAACAAATACACCTTTTTTTCCTTACCACCTTGACAAGCTGTAGATTTATTTCCCTTGTCTATACTTAGGGGCTTTCATTCCCTCCCAGTGCTCCTGAGCCACCCCAAATGCTGAAGAACAAAAATGCTTCCTACCCCACAGGATAGAGGATGTTTGTTTCAAGCTTTCAGTGACTTGAGCTGCTTGTGTTCTCTTTGTAAGATTGCATCCAAATGTTATCATCTGAGAGCAGAAAAACGCAGTTCCAGTTCAGATTCTCGGCTGGTGTAAACTGGAGTAACTCTTGTATTCAATGGAGAGACGTGTGAGTTCCTGCAGCTTGACTCTGACTCGGATGGCCAGGTCCTATGGCTTTCCCAGCTCATTTTGAGGGGTCCTTGTGTCCCGTCTGCCCAGCCTGAAATGGGCATTACTCGTTCCAAATGCCACTGGCGGCACCTCATGGCTTTTCAAAGAAGTAGAGTTTGCTGGGTACAGCAGCATGAAATGTGTGCTGTAAGCAAGAGTGTCATTTAACACTCTTGTGGAATGAAATAGTGCCTGATGGAGCCTGGCTGTGGACAACACTTCCATTTTTCTCCTGCCTTGTTCACCCTGCAGTACGGTTCTGAGCTTCCCCTGGCCAGTTTTTAGGGTTTGTGCAAGTAACTGCTCTAAAAATGAGTGAAATGATTTACCAGGGTCAAAGGACTCAACCTCTGAGGCTCAAGTGCCTTCCATTCCCTTACACTCCACTGGTCAGCATGGGTGAATTAGCAGATCCTCCAGGCCAGAGCTCCACGTTATAGGCAGGCTGCAGACTCCCCAGAGACCCAGTTATATTGCCAGGTGACCAGAACTAATGCTTGTGTTCTTGCAATAGGGCTCCCAGGGGAGGGCATGGCACAGGAGGCCCCGAGGAAGCAGCAGCACTGGGCTGTCAGCCTGTCCCTGTGGTTTCACACTGCAGCTGAGGATAACTAAGTGGGGTTTCTTGGATGTATTAGCAAGGTAGGATGGTCTTTCTGCTTGCTTTTATGCAGACTGTAAAAGATACCACAGAAATTGTGAGCCTACAGGCAAGTATACAAAATGTTTGGGTTGAACAGGGGCTGGATGGACTTTAACATCCCTTTGGTGTTCCCAAAGAATAATGTTCAGCTGTATGGCAGTGACATTTAGAGGGTCTCCCCTGGGTGTATGCCCACCTGTCCAGGGTCTGGGTCACTGGGCTGACAGTCTGAACAGATAAAGCAGTGTGCTCCCCATTTTGCAGAAGGTGAACTTCAGTTCACTGATATTTAATCTCCCAACTGAGATTATGCAGAAAGATTGTCTCAGGACTGGAACTGAACACAGGCCTTGGATTCCCAAAGCTGTGCTTTAAACAGAATGGCCATGTGGTTCAGATGGTGGATTAATCACAGAGCAGGACACAGCCCCTGGTGCTTAGGTGGACTGAGCAGAATCAGAGAAGCACTTATGACACTGGAGGGGACCCAGAAGGCCTTTGGTGAGAGCCACACCGAGCCCAGGAGCTGCCTCAGGAGTTCTTGGACAGTTGTCCTGGAGATTTTTCCTGCAGAAACAGAGCAGGAATTAGCCTGGCTCTAACCAGTCCTTTCAGCAGCATTCCCTCTGTTCTGAGATCACATTACTTTTATGGGTGCATTGGTGTACTTTGAGCTAAGAAAGACCACAGCTCACACCTAAAATGTCTCTTCAGACACCCTATTGACATGTCTGTGTATTGATACTGCTGCCCCAGTGAGTCTGGGACTGAAAACAGCCCACCCAGGCATGGGGAGGTGATTTGGAGGTGGCTGGCATTCTGGGGACAATGCACCTCCTGGCAGCCCTTGAACTGGCCATGCCCTGCACGGACTGGAGGTGGCAATTCCAGACATCTGCCCATGCTGGGATCTCCTCCTGCCCCATCCAGCCATCCCACCCTCACTCCCAACATGCAGTACTGGAGGTGTCTGCAGATTGCTCAGGTAATAGGACAATAACACACAATCCCAGATCAGTGAGGAAGGTGGGAAAGGTGGAAAGGGACCTTAAAGCTCATCTCATTCCACCCCCCTGCCATGGGCAGGGACACCTTCCACTAGCCCAGCCCCATCCAGCCTGGCCCAGAACACTTCAGGGAGTTTCTGAGGGGTGTCCTTAGTTTTGCTGTGTACTGTCTGGGCAGGGAGCATCTGCAAAGGAAATGATGGGATTGGATTCCATCCCTCCAGCCTCTTTCACGACCTCAAGGTCCTTGCACATGGAGAGGGGGCATTGGTAATGGGAAAGGAACCCTGGGAATGTGAACAGTACAGGTTTGGAGGTGGCAGAGTAAAGGTTAGGGAAGGATAAGGCAGACAGACATTTATTATCTAGGGGAGAGTATATAGGTATAGGAGGGGGCAAGGAAGGCTGCAAGGAGCTGGACTGCTCCAAGCAGCAGCTCCACAGGCCAAAGCTGCTGCCACTGTCATGTTGAACTGCCCTAGGGACCAAATCTGGCCAGTCCCCCTCCATACATCATGGGGAGTCACATCTTGTTTCAAAAGACATCTCAGGCCACTTTGTCTTGGCTCTTATTTCATTCCATTAAAATGGGCAGGGAGGAGCCAGAGTCCTTTATTATAATTCATGAGACTCCCTTGAGTCTTGCTCATGCCAGACATATGAATTTACAAGTTATTTGATAAATTGAGTAATCTTTTCTTTCAGGAAGCCATTTCTGACACATTTTGATGTGTGATATCATCTGGAGACTTGTTAAGTTTTTCTTATTCTCAAGGCAATGGAGATTTTGGTTGTTCTCTGTCTCTTTAAGAACTTTCCCCTTGAACCTGGACTCCAAACCAAAATAAATTTTCAGTAATAGTTCTATGAAAAAAAAAAAAAAAAGAAAGCTTTGACTATCAGTGGATGAAGGTGAATTTGCATGCTGAATTTAAGGGAAACTAATTAAGACAAGTGAAACATCAGCTTTTCCTATGAATAATTTTTTGAGGTCTTGTGGGGTTTTTTTTGAGGTAGTAAAAAATTACAGGATTCCTCCAAATGAACACTTTGTTTTATTAAAAATACAATTTTCACTTTCTTTTTCCACCAGAAAATCAAAAAGAAATGTGTACAATTGTTGTCTTGCTTATGTTTTTTATTTTGGAGAGTCAAACTGAAAACTGCACCTCTAGTATGGAAAAGTGCCCTCTTGGCTTTGAAACTGCTTGTCCTGGTGCCTCAGCAGGCAGAGGTGGGAGCCCTTGTTATCACAGGTTGCTGTGGTTCATTGTTTTAGCTCCAAAGGTGACTGGTGTGTCAGCAAGGATGATGGTTATGAATATGCATAGCAAGAGATGTAGCTGTTCCAAGCAGCTCAAAGTCAAAATGTCAGCCAGACTTAAAAAACAAAAGAAACATTCCCTCCCCATAGGGGCACCCCCTTCCCTCCCCCTTGCTCCTGTTCTTGGCAAAGGGGGCTCAGAGGGGAGCAGACACTTGCATTCATTAGAGGACAGTGCATCCACGTCTCTGCTGGGCTCTCTCCCTGTGTGTGAACATCCCCACCCACAGCCTGCAAATCCCGGGGGATATTTGGAGCTCATCTGCACTTGGACATTCGAATTCAATCATGAGATCACTTTGTTACCTCAGCCTTACCCACAGGGTGCTCTGTAGCTTGGTGGGTACCCTGCACGAGTGGGAGATGCTTCCCTGCATCCCAGACACGAGCAGTGGGTGCTCTGCAGGAAGGAGTTTCCTGAGGAGCTGTGCTGTGCAGGATCCCGTCTGGCACTCTGTCCTGGGGGGGATGGAGCGATGAGGAGCACTGATGTTTGCATCTGGTAACCCACTGGGAATCCTGGTGTCAGCTTCATATTCAAGGGACAAAGTGAAGAGCCTCTGGAGTGTGGGCTGGCAACAGTGGAGGAGACAGCTCCATTCTCTGCCATGAAAAACCCATTTTCAGTCCAATTACCCAGAAAATGTGGGTTTAAAAGGCAGTTTCTCTGTGGGGAAAAGGCTAAGAAATTGAGTGAGTGGAAAATTCCTCTGGAAATCTAAAGTGAAGCAAATTCCCATAATGATATGACGTTATTTTTTTAAAGAAATGGGTTGATTGTTTTTTCCTGCTGTTTCTTCCAAGGGACTGTGCCTCTGTTCTGGAGAACTATTGTATCTCCCAGTGAGCTTTATCAGAAAGGACATGGAAAGCACTCATAATGAGAATTATTAAGTTTCTGCTGATCAGTAAAAGATACTTTGGATTTGTCAAACACAGTGGAATTAGGAACAAGTTAACCCATCAGATCTGAGGCTTGTACCGGTAACTGACCCTTCCAGATTGGGACACAGAAAGATGAAGAATAATTTGCTAAAGGCCAACCAAAAAATCAGGAGCAGAGCTGAGATCCCACGCAGGAGTCAGAGGACCCTGAAAATACCTCCACTTGCTGTGAAACAGGAATAGCCCCTTGGATCCCTGCTGAATCTGTGCCACGGAGAAAGGGAGCTCCAGAACATGCCCCCAGCCTCGGTGCTCTGACTCTGAGCATGCTGATGCTCTGTGCACTTGAGATGCAGCTTTTCTCCGGCAGGGCATCCTTGGCTGGAGTGACAGGCTCTCTGGGAAGGGCCAGCTGTGCCTGGGGGGGCCACAGCAGCAGAGCCCAGCCCTCAGGAGCTGCTCTCCCTGCCAGGGCCTTCATCCTCCCCATCCGTGGCCCTGGGTGAGCTGTCGGTGTGCAGCTCCTGCTCTTGGCAAGTCTGGATGAGCCCCTTGGGCAGGTGTTTTTCCCAGGTATTTCAGAGCTCCACTAGAGCTGATTTCCAAGGGCATTAGGTGCTCAAGTACCTTTTGAGAATAGGAGGCTGTGTCTCTTTCCTCGTACATGAAGGGGAAGTGAGAGCACTTCATCACACTGCTGTGTGCAGGCTGCATCACAGACATCAAATGCTACAGGAATAAAGGACGTAAATAACAACTCTGCCTTTTTGTTACGACACCAGCAGGGACCAGCAGCAGCAATTGGCTCTGCATTTCAGCCATCCCCTGGGGTCAGGGTTACTGGCTTACTTCAGTTTTTAGCATTAATTATTTGGTCAGTTTTACCCATTTGGCCTTCTGTGTGTGTTTGATGGGAGACACAGAGGACCCTTCCACCCCTTTTGATGTGAGCTTGTGGGTAAGCTGTGTTTGATCAGTGCAGCATCCCTGTGCACACACTCCTGCCCTTTTAAACCAACCCCAAAAACTTGTGTCGCTCCACGCTGCTGCTGTGGTCACGTATTGTGTAAGCAGGGGACAGAAGCAAAGCTTTGCAGTTCTTGTATTTGCTGCTCTGTTCTTTATGAAGGATAGCAGGTGTCCTTCAGCTGGATTTGAACTGCATCAGACTGGATATACGGCCAGGAGTTAAAGAAGTGCAGGCAAAATTACAATATAATGACATGATAAAATAAGAAGACAGTGAGTTAGAGAGGAAGCAAGTGCAGGAGGAGTCAGAGCAGCCTCCATGGCTGGAGACTTTGTGTTCCTTGCAGAGGATACATGGATGTTCCAGCTCTGGTCACGGTGATATCCAGAACAATTGCTTGTGGTGACAGAAGTGTGCAGAGACATTGCAGGGAATTCCTACCTGTAAGCACAGCAAGTAACTCCACTCTCTCAGCTGATGGAGAAAACCCTGGCCCAGGGCAGCAGCTGGGGCTCTGACTGCTCTGTGTTTCTGACTGAAGGTGTAGCACTGGGACTGCCTGACGTGCCAGGATGGCAGCAATTAGGCATGAAATATCATCTAATAAAAGGGGCACAAAGCCCTCTTTGTCGCTTGGCAACTCTGCGTTGAGCACCTGAAAGCTTCCAAAATTGGAAGTTATCAAAAGAGGTGGAAAGGAGTTAAAAAAGAAACATTATTGTTAAAGCTGACATTAATTTGAATTCTCAATTTAGTTTCACAAATGGCTCTTGGGGGTAATGAGTTACCTGAATGAAACCCTATTGAGGATAGAAATTGTTTTTAATTATAATGGAGAATAGACTGAATGGCTTGGAGAAGGTGCCCTTTTACTTTGTGTCTGCTGGAAGCAAAGCAGAATTCCTGGTGGCATCTCTCTAAATAATGTGATTTGCAGTAATGATGTGAGGCTGTCAGGGGGTTTCTTTCATTCAAGAGCAGTAGCCACCAGTCTTAGTTTGGTAATGCCTTGCCTCCACTCCTCTCTGCTTTCCTATGCTTTCCTTCATGGTACTCAAAATAGCCAGTGATGTTACCCTGTGCATGGGAAATACAGGAACAAGAAAATGTAACCTGAGAGCCAGTGAATGAGCCAGTGAATTACCCTTTGGTAAAGACTGTAACCCTTTGAAGATGTTCATAATTTGGACACAAAGCACAGCCTTTTATTGGAGAAGGGGACAGCTGTGCCCCCTCAGAGGGTGAATTCTCACCTGGGAAAAAGAGCCATGAAAATGTGAGGAAATTAATGTTTCACCACCAGTGCACCAAGGACAGGATACGTTTGAGCTTTCGGGGGAAATTTTTGTCCTTAAGCATTGAGGGGCCTCTTGTGGCCCCAGGAGCACTGACATGGGTGCCAGGATCACAGAGGCACTGGGCCACCAACACAACCTGAACTGCCTCGGCATGGCCACACCTTCCTGGTCACCAAGATCTTAAGAACAGAATTGAGTCAGAGAAAAAGAAACAACCAAAGACAACATGTAATAGGAATCCTCCTTTCTAATTAAACAATGGCAGTTAATTAATTTCTACTGTCTTTTTTTCCTGAAGTCTGGCAGATTTACAGAAAGGACTCCCATACTCAAAGGCTCTCCCTCTTGCAGGGGGCCTGAACACTTGGGAACATTTCTGTTGCCTGAAGGTGGGTGGTTGGTGCTGTTAGAGATGTGCTGACATGTCTTGCCTGGCTCCCAGCTGGTGCTTCAGAGGGTTCAGGTCTCTGCAGGGTCAGTGTCACATCTGTCTGACCAAATGCTAAGATGAGTTTCCAGTCCCAGCAGTGGCACTAGGGTTTGAGAGTCACATTTTCCCCATCCCCAAAGACAAGAGGAACCCGGAGGAAGGACTGGCATTCCCACACAGAGAAATGGGAGCTGCTGCTCTGGGGTAATGGTGGAGAGGAGTTCCCTACATGCACAGCATCAGAGCATTTTGTGCTCTTTCAGAACCTCATGCAGCAAATGAAACATTTCATCAAGTTATTTTAATCCATTAGCAATGGATTTCAGGAAAACACCAGTAATGTATGTAACGTGCACCCAGGAGAAACAACAAATGGTTAGTTAGAGAATTTAGGTTTTAATTAAGTAGATAACGTATGCTTGCATTTAGTCTTATAAATGAAAATGTATTCACTGTAGAGTAGCTGGGTTCTATTAGATTTCCCTGAGCATAAAGAGAAGGGTTGATTATTACTGATTACTGAACTATTAGAGGTTTGTGCCTAGAGCTGCTTGATTGTAGCTCTGTTTGCTTCTGTTGCTAAAAGGGCTCTTGTCTGCTACCCAGATATATGTGAAACAGGCAGTGCTGGGACTCAATTAATTCTCAGTTACAAACCTCAGCAAATGATCCAAATAATAGTGCTGGTTACTTCTCTCTGGTCATAACAACAGGTTTTCAAGGCTTCTGAAAGCTGACAGTGGGGAGGCTGCACATCACCCCCACGCATGAGAGGCCAGGGGTCACTGAGAAAGGAGCTCTTGGAAGTGAAAACAGACTCAGAGCTTGCCCAGGGTATTCCCATGCTCTGTGATGTCTCTTTTGCATGGGAACATCAAGAGATTACAAGACATACAATGCACTTATAAAACTGCTTTATCTCTGGATGTACTGTGAATGTTAATTAGATAAGCCCAGCAACAACTTAGGAGGTAAACAAACGTGAATAGTGATTTAGCAGTAGGGAGACTGAGGCACAGGGTTATTAAGTGATTTACCTTTGAAGAGAGCTATGGGAGATCCCATTGTGGATGCAAATCCACCCCAGCCACTGCCTCTGCCTCTTTGGTGCTCTGGTTATCCATGCTCTTGCATTTGCAGCATGCCATGGAATGCTGCTGTTCTCTCTGTTTCTAAAGCCAGTGCTGAAGCATTAGATAAAATACAAGATTTCAGGGGCTTCTGTAACACAGACAGCTCTGGTTCTGGAGCTGTCCCAGCCACTTGCTCACTGCAGAGCAGCCAGAAAGCCAGAGGCTCTGCTTCACACCCCAGGTGATCTCTCTTGATGGGTAACTGCCTGGGGAAGGGGTTTGCCCAGAGGGTAGTACAGCCAGATAATACCCAGCTGTCCAAATGGCACTTTGGGCTCTATCAGATGGAAATAAGTTGGGATAGTTTCCCATTGCCCTGTTTTACTGAAGACCAGACAGTGGCTGCTAGCCTCAGGGGCAAGGGAAGGTAATTGTATCTGAAACCTCACTTTCTTGTCTTTAGTCTGGTTCAGCATTGTTTAGCCAGCCCACAGTCTCTAGACCAAAGTTCTTTGTTTACACAGACACTTTTGTCCTTTCTTGAGCTCTTGTCATTTTTTCCCATCATGCTGAAATGTCTCTCAGCACCTGGATTTCTGTCTTGGCTGTTGCTTCCCTGAGCACCTCGGGAGGATGTCAGGTCCAGCCATCACCTTCATGTAGTTACCCCACAAAATGCTTTACCCAGCTGTAATCTCCAGCAGCAGACTAGAGAGCTTGGAGAGCTTGCAAGGAGAGCTTGTTCAGGCTGGGTTTGATGGTAAAACCTGAAGGAACTGACCATGGAAAAGTAGAGAGTCCAAGACCTCTTGCATCTGTGGTCCTGGCAACATGTCTGACTACCTAAAAGAATTCACAGAGCTGCATTTTATTTATTTTTTTATTTTTATTTTTGGCATCTCTAAAGCTGGAGATGGGCACCTCCACAAAACCAACAGTAAATGAGCAAGTCTGATCTGAGAGGCATGCTTTAGTCACATGCATACTAAGATGAAGACTTCTATAGAAAATTACCTATAAGGCACACTGGAAAAGATTTTGCCTTCTGTCATCTATTCTTGCTGAGTGCACAGGTGAAAGAAAAGCTGACCTTTCCTGAGCCCCTCGTTCAGCATGTGCCATCTTCTCTTGCATTTGTGCTTCATGGCAGAAGGAACTGGGGGATTTTTTTTTTTTCCTTTGTATATTTAGGACAGTGGAGAGTGACTGAAATTGTTAAAAGGGGGTGCCTTTCATGAGGAGGAGGAAAACACTGTTCAGGACAAAGGCAGTGTCTAAGGCTCTGGCTGAGCAGAGAACAAAGCCTGTGCTGCTGTTACTGCATGGCTGAGCCAGGCACCATCCCTTAATAAAGTGATATAATGCCTCAAATGGCCAAACCCGCAGTGGAGTCCCCCCAGTTCCTCCTGAAGGCAGCATTGTCCTCGTGGAGCAGGGGATTGGGGCTCACTGCCCCCCCTTGCAAGGGAATGCTGCTGGAACGATCCATGGGCAAGTTTGCAGCCACTCAAAGTACTGCTAATGAGATGTATTATTTGGGATTTTTAGCATCTCACAACAATGAAACCTTCCTTCTACCCTTCTCATTCCTTTAATGCTGGCCCATGTGTCCAATCCAGTTAAATAAACCAGGAAAGTAACCATTAATGTCAAAGTTCCATAATTAAATGCTGACTGACTCACTGCTCAGGCTTGCAACACTGTACTGTAATTTTTAAAGAATATCCAAGTTGACATTAAGCTTTTTAAACAGATTAATTAGTCACATTTCATTTTAAGTGGTGCTGACTTAATAGGTACTGCTAATGTACAGTATATATTTACTTAAAGCCATTATAACATAATATTTACAGGATATTAACATGTATTAATTACTGTATAATGAACCTCGTGACTACAATATTGCCATTCTTGCATGGCTGTAAAAGTTTTATCATCTTGTGAGGGGGGAGGGAAATTAAAATAAATTGCATGCACTTTGAATGCTTATTTTTCATAGGAAATGTGCAAATTATAAGAAAATGCAAAACAGGGGACCCAGTTAATCACAAACAGCTAACAAATGCTCTGAGACATGCTATAATGTTTTTATGAGCGTGTTTTACAACCCATTCATTATGCTGTCTGTCCTTCTGAAAGCTGGTTATTAGACTGACTGTGCAAAGTAACACATGAATATCTGTGCAACTAGCCATGAAATCACGACTAAGTTGATCACTTTTTTATTTCCCCTTTTTTGTCCTGGCCGATATCCCGAAGCATTTGCGCTCCCGCTGTAATTCCGTTTGTGTTGCAGGAGAGGTCGTGCTGAGGAGCAGCGTGGGGCTGGTGCAGAGCTGTGTGTTCCTGACAGCAGGATATGCCCCACTCACTCTCCTCTTCCTGGGGACAAATAGATTTGGGTGCTGGAGTGGGAGGTGAGCCATGGCCTGGTGTTGTCTCCCAGTCCCCATGCCCACATTCCAGAGCAGTTCGGCAGGGTTCGATGCCATCAGCTGGAGCAAGGAAAGGTTTCCTGTGGGTCACTTCTGCAGAGGGGCAGGAGTCTGCAGGGCTGCAGGCTGTGAGGTGGTTTAGTGTCTCCCCTTCAGGAGTATCCCTGGGGGATTTGCCTGCTGGAAACAAGGATGATAATGTTGGTCAGCTGAGAGAGAGAGAATATTGGGGGGGTGTTGTGTGTCAGCTGTCTGGGGGAGGCTGCAGGTGGGGCTGTCTGTCAGGGGGAGGTTAAAGGTGTACCTAAACTCAGATGCTGGAGGAAGTAAATGCTCAAGAACCTCTCTGCCTGCTCCTTTTTCATTATGTGTCTGATGTGCAGAATAATGAAAGCAGATAACCCCGGAGACCTCGCTGCCAACCCCCAGACTCCTGCAAAGTGAGCAGAACAACGTGCCATGAGAGGCACAAAGGGAACAGCAAGGGCGAGTGACAGCCAGGCAGCGCTGGCATTCTGCAATTTCCCTTCCACTGCCACATTACAAACGGCTTCATATTCAAATGGCTGCCTGTCTATGATTGTCCAATTATTCACTGCATTCTTTCTTTGATGGCACAGATGTTCTCAATTTCTTGGAGTAGAGGTTTTTTTTTTCATCTAAAAAGTCGTTCCGCCTCAGAAATGCAAAATTCTCCACAGTTCACCAGGTTCTCTGATGGGTTTGCATAATTGGTCTTCAATTTACCTATTGTTTTGTAATAGAAAGCCTGTGTTTAATTTCATTTTTGTAAACCTGTAGAAAGAGCAGAACATTCTGCCATTTATGTCATTCTCCTCATTAGGATCCAAGCGGGCTGTGAGCATTTATACTTGATTATAAGGCACAGATTGTGCTGAAAGGAACACATGCTTTCCTCTTCCATTGTTTTAAACACATTAGGAGGCTGATCCAGCAAGATGTTAAACATGCTCCACTGTCTTTGGACCTTTGTGAGAGGTGCTTATCTCCTGGCAAGGCCTGGCTGATTGGTTTGGGTGTGCTGGCATGCCAGGTAGGGCAGCCCCAGTCTGCTACAAACAGGAATTGTTCAAATCCTGGACAGGAGGGACTGTATCATTTCCTGGAAAAGGGCATTTTATGTCAATTCTGAGTGACAGCTGCAAGCTGCCTTTGCAATAAGGGGGTATCCTCCTTCCCAGGGCCTGTTTCCTTTTGTGTAATGGATGTAACTATAAACACACCTGTGTGGTTAAACTGCTAAACAGCATTTGTGAAATAACTTGGGCTTCTCATTTATATATCATTCTTTGATGCTCATTTATATCTTGTTCTTACGTGGTAGAGATGTGTGGTACACACACCAAAATGCTACAGAAGAGAGAAGGGCATTTCTAAAACTTCATGGGAACAACAACCAGAAAACTCCAGCAAAATCTTACACCAGATAATGGGAGCTCTGGGGGTGAGGGGGAACTCAGGAATATGAATCCTTGGAAATAAAAAAAAAAAAAAATTGTAAAAGATTAGAGACTTGCTAGAATAATTCAAAAGAGATAAAGGGATGACTCAGGGAATTATATCCTCACAGCAATCCTGTGCAAAAGGATTAGGTGAGAGCCCCAGTAACAAAGAAGGGACCAGCACTGAAGGGGTGCTGATTACCCCAGGACCTGGCCACGTGTGCTGGTACCCTTCACTGTTCCAGAGAAATGTCCCAAGCTTTGCTTTCCCCAAGGCATTGGGTGCAGAGTAATTAGAGGTTATTGGAGAAGCTCCTGGTGTCTCTAGCACATTTACACATGCAGGGATGTGTGGAAAGACCCTGCCAGCTGCCACTGGCAGTGGTAAGGCCGTGCTGCAGTGCCATGTGCTGCTCAGCCACCGTGCCTTCATACCCCCCCGAGGCTGAGGCAGCGTCCCAGAGCAGCTTTAGAGGGGCTCAGCTTCCTGAAGCCATGGAAGAAAAGTCAGGTGTGGCTCTTTCCTCACCCAGCAAAGGGGCAGCCTGGCAGAGGCTGAGAAAAACCTATCCCAGTTGAACGCTGGCAGAAAAATGATGGAGCTCGTGGGGTAATGGCTAGACTGGAGTGTGCTGGGACACTGGCAATGGGAACGAGGCCATCCCAGCAAGGGGATGGATCAGCTGTACTGATAGACAGTGCTTGGTCCTGATTCGAGACATGCCTTTCCTGCTGCTGCCAGTACATGTTCCTGATCCAGGAGAGGCTGTCTCCTCAACTCCTTGATGTGCTAGATAAAACTGACATTTCAGGACAGTTTGTATGGAGGGAACCTGCTTTCTGTCAAGGGGACCTGTAAGGAACCAGAGGAGACCTCGAAGTGATGTGTAATGCCAACACTCTGGAGGTCCCTACATTTGTCTCCAGCCTTGTTCCCTGTATCAGATAAACTGATACCTCAGGAACAGCCCTTGTACTTTCAAAGGCAGTCAGGAAATAGATTTACAAAGCTACATGCATGTTCTCTGAGAAGAAAACAAATATCTTTACTCAAAAATATATCAAATGAGCATGTTCTGAGATGGGGAGCCATAGACCCTACCAAAATCTCTATATCAAAGCCCAAGCAGATTCCCCTCTCAGCCCTGTGATTTCTAGTCAAAGTCACAATGAACTGACAATTACTTTGGGTTAGATCTGGGACACTGCCCAGAGAAAGAGCTGTCTGTGTGTGGGTCAGAAGGATGAGCTCACCAAAGCACATACTTCCTTTAGGCTGTTATCAATATCAAAGCCCCTTACTTCTTTTGTGCTGGTTTTAGAAAGAAGTGAGATGCTGATGCTCTGTTTCACTTCCTCATACTGTTAAATAAGAAATTTCTTCTCCAACCCCATCTCCTGTTTGGAGAAGAAATTTGGTATTTCCCTGCCTATGTCTCAAGGGATAGTTCTGTTGGTCAGATCATAAAAATTCCAGCACTGTTTGCAAAACACTAGGCTGGGATCCCTTTTTCCTCAGAATTACCCTCTTCCAAACTTGCAGGGAGCTGGACAGAGCAGGGAAGGAGAGGACTGGAATCAGTCCCTAGTTCAGATGCTGAAATCTGTTTTCACACTGCACTGTCTTGTGCTGCCTCCTCCTGCACAGCTGCCTTTGCTCTCCACACCTGTGAGACTATACTCAGCACCAGTCTCAAAAATGTCAATTGTAATTAAAAATTGTTTATATTTTCCATGGTAACATACTTATTCTCTTATTGATAATTGCTGCTTCAAGCTCCTAGGCTTAACTGAATTGGAACAGTTTGTCTTTAAATGGCAAGTTTCCTCTTTACCAGGTCACTGATCTGTGACTTTTTCTAAAAAAAACAAGTGGAAGATTTTTTTTCTTTCCCCTGCATCCTTATGAAAGAGCGACTTTTTGAAGGGGACTTTTGGGTACAGGAATATTGTTTAGTTGTTTTTGTGTTCTTTTATTGTTCTGCCAATGCACATATATCCTTTAGTAAAGGGCTGTTATTTTTTCTTTCTCACACTTCCTCAATTGGAGCTTCTTAATTTCAGATTTACAATTGCTTAGAGAGAGGGGTTTGGTCTTCCTCATAACTCATCTTCCTTTACAAAACCCTTCAGTCTCATTAAATTGAGACATGGCTACATTTAGGAATGGCACAGTTTTAACTGCATATTCCTTATTTTTTTCCCCCGTATTTTTCTGGCCCTTCTAGTAACCAGCATTTACTAAAAATTTTGAGAGCTCAAGGGAAAAAAAAAACCCACAACGATTTGCTCTATTATTCTTATAGCAGACACAGTCCAAAAGCCCTTTCTGTGACAGTGTCAGTAATTGTTTATTCCATGCAGAACAAGCTGGTTTCCACACTCCCTCTGTTGAGACAACAGCAGGCTCTGCTCTCTGGCCATCGAGGACAACATGAACCTCCCAGGGGGGATCCCAGCTCAGACACCCTTGGGACACGCCGTGCCGGTGCCACCAGCTCATCCTGACATCGACACTGAGGCTGCATCGTGGCCAGAAATCCAACTGAAACCACCACGATGAACATGTTGAAGTGAATGTTCTGGAGTGCTTATTTGGGGGGGGCTGGGGAGACATGACTGCTGTAGGAATGGTGGGTGTATTTGCAGCACTTTGGCAGATCTCACATCTCCTTTTAACTGCAAGTGATGGATAGGCTTGTGCCCAGTGTCTGCCTTTGGATGAGGCATTGTATCTGCAGAGTGCTGGAGGTAAACAGGCACTGAGCCATTGAAGAGTTTTCCTCATGAGGTGGGTAACTCAACCTGGACACAGCCAGCTGAGTGAAAAGTAAGAAGGTTTTAGAGACATCCTGGGCAAAAGGCACTTTTTACAGCAGACTTGTTCAGGAATATGTGCTGTAATTACATCTGCCTTGGCTGCCACTCCCACAGCATGTGCAGACTGGTACCTGAGCACTTGTTGAGTGTGCCAGTGTCACCACAGGGAAGCTGGGGCTTTGCTGAGCTTCTGTTTTCCCTTTCAGAGCCATTTGGATTTTAGCAGAATATTTTGCAGTACTATTTCCTTACAAAATCATTGGCATTCTCCATAATAATTAGTATTGATGTGATTTCCTGAATAATCATATTAAAATGAGCCAATAGAGAAAACTCTGATCTTGACAGAGCTTTGGCACTGCTCTGTGTGTGTGCTCTGCTCATAGAGCTCACCAGCCTCTGCTGGTGGTCCATGTACAGCATCACACTCCCTGCCCTGTCTGGGAAGACTTAGATCAGCAGTCTGTGAAGGCTTGTCCTCTCTCATTAAGGTTGCATTTCCTTTAATTGGCTAGAACATCTTTTGTTAAAGTACCTCAAATTAGTTTACAAAACACTGGGCACTCTGGTTTCCAGAGATCACAAAGTGGTTTGGGTTGGAAGGGACCTTAAAGATCATCTCATTCCACCCCCTGCCATGGGCAGGGACACCTTCCACCAGCCCAGGCTGCTCCAAGCCCCGTCCAACCTGGCCTTGGACACTTCCAGGGATCCAGGGGCAGCCACAGCTTCTCTGGGCAACCTGTGCCAGGGCCTGCCCACCCTCCTAGGGAAGAATTCCTTCCTAACATCCCATCAAACCCTGCCCTCTGTCAGATTAAAGGACCCCATGGAGAGTGACCCTTTAGTGCAATTGTATTCACAGATCAAAGCTTCACTGTCCTACTTCTGTTTTCCCCTTCAGCTGGATGAGCCAGGTCCAGACCTTATTTTGGGATATTTCTAATGCATATCTGTGCATAGCAGTGTGATGGGTAAGCTCATTTGGAAGCCTGGTTTTACATCAGCAAGGGAATCTCTGACCCTCTATTTTGGTTGTCTGAACCAATACCAGATGCAGGGAGACTTGGCCCATCTGGTTTAAGATTTTTTTACAAGCCTTGTTCAAACCTTGGCATGGTTTGAGTTGGAAGAGTGGCCAAATGGATGGACATCTTTGTGGCTGCCAGCTGAAAAAAGAAATGGAACAGCTGGATTTTCTCTGGCCTTCCTGAAGCCAAGCTTGAGCAGACCGGGGCCTGTGAAGGGATAAAGCAGGACATGCTGGTGCTGTTCGATTACAGATCCTCTTCCTGGCATCAGAAAGCCTGGGCAGTCGTGGTTTGGGTGACACAGGACCAGGTCCACTATTACCCACACCAGCCAACTCTCAAAATCCTTTAAGGGCACAAAGAGACCTTTGCATCAGCTCTGCTGAGGAACAGCACATATTTTGCAGAGATTTTGGGAGGGTGACATGCTAGTGTTTGTCCTCCTTCTGATTCTTGTGTAGTCTTGGCCAAATCACTTCACCCCCTGAGCCTCTTTTCCATTTATAGTGAGGATTAGCAGTACTTCCCTTTGCTGTTCTGACTGTAGCCTCAAAATAAGAAATTACTCTTATTTTGCATACAAACTCATGCATTTTGCATGCTGTCCCCTGTACAGTCAGACCTTATCTTACAAGAGACATCTGATGTATCAGATTATAAATGATAAATACCCATAACCACAAGGACAAGTTTTCTTGAAGTCTGTGTGCATACTGATGTGGGTACAGGGCTGCTCAGTGCTTACTGAATGTACATCACTACAGCTTCCAGTGGCTGCCAAATTTTTTCTCTTATGTCACTGCTCAGTCTGCATGGTGTGGGGCATCAAGAATGAAAAATAGGCAGCCCAAACTGAACGACCTTTTTTCTGCTGATTTCCTGTGATCAGGGGATGCCACACTTGCAATTCAGGAGAAAATGAGAGAGTCTGTTTTCCTTTGTGTGCTGTGAGCTTTATTGTTTAATATTAAAGCTGTGTTGTGGAAAGTGGCCCATAAATGGCTAATAAAATCAGCGTTTACAGCTTGTAAAGTGTATCACGACTTCACTCTGGTTTGCCTAGGGAGATTTATATTTGAGTTTGCTGTCTGGGGTTTAAGAACTGTCCGTGCTTTTTCTTTTTGGACCCATTAAAAATGATAGTGTGGACAAACATCTTCCCATGTTAGCTCTGTTGGATCTGCTGAAGCATTGCCAGGAGCAGGGAGAGGAGCTCTGTAGCACTGCTCCTTCCTCCGTGTCAGGGTGAGGATGTGGGGCACACCAGGCTTGGGATGGTCTACAGCAGCTGCACACAGCAGGGATAGCTCCCTGAGGATCTGCCAAACTCCTGGGAAGGACTGAGAGTAAACTGAACTCATCATATTTCTGAGAGCGTGGGCAGCAGGAGCACCAGTTTTATCCTTGAATTTTGCCACTGCCTCCATCTCACTCAGGTCTGTCCTTAGAGGCTTCACTGATGTTACATGCATTTTTTTTTTCCTTTTCCCTGCTTATTTTTTGTTCCTTTTTGAAGGAATTAAGGGAAGAAGACTGAGCCTGTAATCTGGTTTTTATCTGGTAACAATTCTAGAACTAAAGTTATCTGTTTCAATCCCTTTCTGTAATTGTGACCAATTCTAAATAGAAAAATAGATAAAAACATGGGCCATTTCTTCTGACCCATGGTACTTATTACTGGTGATTTTCTTCTAACCTCAAAGAAAATGGTTAAGTGTGCAGTTAGCTTAGGTCTTGGACCTAGCAGTTCAAAATTCTGAGGGCAAATCTTGCTCAAGTGTGGAGTTCAAGGAGTTGTGAAACAGCTCTCATAAGAGGTCCTTCAGAACAATGAAATACAAGCAAGGTTTACTGTGGTAAAAAACAAAACAAAACAAAACAACAACAACAAAAAAAAAAAAAAAAAAGTAAAAAATTAAATACCAGGTTTACTGTGGTTAAAAGTGACTTGCTGACAAGCCAGTCTCCAGATATGTGGAGATGAACAGCTTTTATATCTGCCAAAAAAAACCCCCACAAACCCCACATGAAGACATTCAGTGGCTGGAAGCAAAAACCAAACACATCCAAGCCCCTAAACTGTTTGCCTATCAGACAGTGCATTCCCTGCCCAAGATCACAATCACTGTCCCTGCTCCCAGACATGCCCACACATTCACACTCGATGTCAACCTGAAGCTGGCAGAGACTTCATAGATGAGGATCTTTAGTTTATTTTCACACAGGACCTTACAGACTCTTGCAACCATCAAAACCCTTCAGTGTAAAATTCTCAAGCCCTTGTGTGCTGTGACTTGGGGCTCTGATGAAAGCTCTGGCTGCTCTGGACACTTGGAGCTTCAAAATTCTAAGTTCTTGGTCTTTGATAGACCTGTAGGAACTCAGTGCAAGTGAAGTGATGGGGAAAGAATTGCCCTGCAGATACTTTTGTAGCAGGAAAGTTTGAATTAAATTCTGGGGTGTGATATTATACCCCAGATGGCTACAAGGCCCATTATATTTAGCATGTAAAGCTGTCACAGAGTGATATCCTTGAACTAAGGCATGCTCTTTAATTACAAACTGTGCCTTAAGGTGTCTGTTTCTTTGACTCTCTGAGATGACTCTCTAAAGCTGGGCAGGTCTGAGTGCACAGCCAAAGCACATGTGCTGCCAGCTCATAAGAGGTGACCCTGTCCACTGTCTTTGCCCTCGCAACAGTTCATTACATTGTCCAGCATTTTTGAGCCAGAGAAAGTGAGATTTATAGGTTGCCTGGGGATAATCATTTCAAGAAGAAAGTTCAATGATATGCAAGTCAGTGGAAAGAACAGCAAGTTCCAATATCTGCCTTGTTAGAAGACATCAAATATCTTCATAAACTATTTAAAGGTAGAAATGCTCATTAACCTTTGCTGTAGCCAATTCCCTTCGGAATGGTCGATGCCATTTCGTACGAGTCGGGGTGACACCCCATATCGGTGTGCAGGGACAGGGGGGTGTTGATGCTTTGAAGTCATTTTCACCCTGGGTCAGTGTTGGAGGAGGCACTGGACAAGCAAGCTGAACAACACAGTGACCTCCTGGCTCGCCTCAAACGAGCTCTCCAGCCTTGCTTTCGGTTGAACTGCAGTTGCATTGCTTTACATCCACCTCAAAACAAACAGCCAGGGATTCTTTTTCTGCCTCCTTTAGTTAATTATTGCTATTTTTAACATGATGTGAAAGCACTCCTATTTTTCCTAGGGGGGAAATCACAACTCACGTTGTTCCTTGCAGAGCCAGGAGAAGAGCAGATTGTTCAGGCTTGGCTTGTTCCTTTGAAACCACCTTGAGGAGCTGACGGCCCCATCCCTCTTTGAGACACTTGCAGCTTTACAGCAATACATCCCTTGGCTGCTTTTCTTTAAATTCTGCAGTCTTGCTGCTGTGTCTTAAGTGTGATCTGTTGCTGATAATCTCAATCCCGCCTCCTCTCCTCCCAGCCCCACAGATGCTGAGTCAATGACATTTTTTCCCGAGCTGCCTACTTTTGGTGGTTTACTGCCGACTGCATGTGGCCCTCTCACTTCAGTTACTTCTGCTGTGTCTAGCACTATATGCTCTATAATGTTTCAGAGACTGCTTGCAATTAAAATAAAAAATAAGTAACACATAGCAGGTTACAGCCCAGCCAGTCTCTGTGCAGAGCTTTCCAAGTGGCTCATAGCCCACAGAACAGTAACGAAAGCTTGAGAAGCGGCAACAGTGAGGGAGTATTGTCTTCCCAGGGTCCTGAAAGGCATCATTTCCTGAAGCTTGTTTTATTTTTCCAGTTCCTTTGCTCTTGAAAGAGAATGTCAACATACTTAACTTTTCATCTCCTGGTTTCCAGGGGATGCAGTGTAATCAGTCTCCTCACTGGGGACGGGCTGTGTTTGCATCAAGTGAAGTCAACTGATGGTTGGGGCACTTAAGCACATTTTAGGCATTATTAAGTTTTGTAACCACTTTCATAGGCTTTGGACCAGGTCGGGAGGGACTAATTGGTTGCAGTTTTGAGTATTCTGGCTTCAGATCAACAAAACATTTAAGCTTGTGCTTAATTTTAAGCACTGCAATACTCCTTCCCACAAAAAAACAGGGACAAAATGTCGTCCAGCCATCCTGCTGAGTAATCCTAACAATTATTTCTAGGCTTTTTTTCTCAGTCCTTCTTTGCCCCCACAAAATCTTTTAGGCATTCTCAAAGACAGAACACAGAAAAGCTGAAATGAAACAGCTCATGCAGGGAAGCACAAGCAATGTGGGGAATTTTCGTTTAGCAATCCAAGCAGCAGATTTCCATTATTATAAATACTGGCTGAATTCACTTGTGAAAATATACAACATTTAATTTGCATGTAAAGTGACAAATTAAAATCAAAAATCCCCCATTTTGTTCTCTGAGTGGAATAGAACACGACAAGCTTTAAAAAATGCCTCAGCTCTGCTCCAGTGGCCCCACCAGGCTGGAGGTGCTACAGCCGTCACACTGGACCTGACTGTGACGGAGCTTTCAGCAGCACACGGAAACAACTCGACCCAAATACTCAGAGGTGTTTAGGTGCCTAAAACTCTTTTCAGGTGGGTGCTTCTCAGCATCTGGCCCCTAGAAACTGGGAGCTGGGTTGAAGTACAGCCACTCTTCGCATGAAGATCAGAAGAGTCCTTTGTATCAGGAAGGGGCAGAAGTATTTGTCACTGCCATGTGGTGTAACGCCATAGGAGTGCCTGCATTTAGTTTAGGCTAAAAGGCAGGCAGGATCTGCCTGCAGCAGTGGTTTAGTTGTTGTTCAAAGGAAAATGCACAACCAGTATGTGCATGGAGCAGCCCTTCCCAGCTTCCCTATTCCAGGCTGCAGCAAGGAGTTAAGCACATGCTGATCCACACCTTTCATCATCCCTGCAGGCTTTCTTGGTCTTTTCCAGTTCCCTTATTTCTTTTTTTTAATTAGGAAGGTCATAGTGGCACAGAGTATTCAGGACAAGCTTGAGTGGTGGCGTCTGCATTTTGTGGTAACTGAAGGAAAGCTGTTTGTTCAGCAGAGAAACTCAACTCATCTCTGCTTCTGGTGTGCTGTGTGTTGGTCCTTTGCTGGTATGGACATCTCAGACTGGGCTGTAGAAGTTTCCCTGATCCACTGACTGCTCGGTCCAGGTTTTTTAATAGTTGTCACCCTTGCTAATAATCCCCCATTTAATGCAATCTCAGAGAATCCTCTCATGCTGCAGTTGAATAGTCAAAACACAGCTAATGCTTATGCCTGCACCAACCCATTTTTTACCCTGGAATCATCTCTTTTTCCTCCTTGCTTGTTTTACACTTGCTGTATGGTGGCACAGGAGAATACTCCATCATTGCTGCAGCAGCTCAGCTTTGACTGTGGCAAGTTCAGGGCATGGGTAGGTGCCACTGTTCATTTGTTATACTGGCAAACAGCATCAGCCCTGCTGACACTTGCATCCGTGAGAGCTTTCCTCTGCAGAAATTCACTTAATCTTTTCTGACACTCTTTTGGTGTTTAAACAAAAAAACATTGGCTTATTCCCATTCCCAGGCACTCTGATGTAAAGACCTGGAGAATTCAAGTGTTGATGAACTCCTTTGTTTTAAATGATTGCAGTAGAACATAACAGAGAGTGGTTTTAACAAGGCTAAATGAAGCCCAAGTTTTCTGAGTGATACTGATGTCTTTTCTTCCGAGACATCAATAGCAGCTGCTCGCTGCCCTCCAAGGCAAGCCAGCCTGAACCACTCACAGCGGCACAAAACACCAGTGTGCTCTCTCTTGAACTAGGAGCTGTCTTCTCTGGACTGAGCTTTCACTCCTGATCCTTGGCCAACTGAACCCAGTAGAAAACATTCCCATGACGTGGGATGGGATGTCCTGAACATGCCCCTGAGCAGGAAGAGTTGAGAAACCTCGACACTGCAGTGTTGGGACCATCGTGGTTCAAATCAGCTTGAGAAGGGAGAAGCACATTCTCAAACACAAAGCACAAGTACAATTGCAGGTCTCAATATAGCTGATTTTCCTCTATTCCTCAAGCCAGACTTTTTGAAGAGGCTCAGCAGAAATCACTCCATATGCTATGTTAGGAGCCATGCAGAGTTCTGTTCCAGGCTGAGGGTCCCCAGGCTCCCCCGCAAGCCAGGGAGGCACGTGCTCTGCTTTCTCTGCCCAGCCCCGTGCCTGGAGAGTGACATTTCTCAGGGCAATAGTGTCAGCAAGAGGCAGCTCCACAGAGTGTCCATGGAATGCCAGCCCTGGCCTCTCACCTTGCACAGCAGACTGTAGAGCAAAAGAAGGTGGACAGGAGCTGTGACAGCACTCTGCTGACCGTCACGTTGAACTGTGTTCACAGTCACAACCCTCAGACTTGGGCAAAGTGAACAAATGCTCCTCCCGAGGGCCATATGTTGTGCCACACTCTCACTGCAGCCACCTCGAAAAGCAAATATGTTTTTGGTTTGTTTTGTTCTCTTTCATTGCTGCTGACACCAAATGCCAGCACTAGGCATGGGGAGTGCTGCAGGGAGAAGCCATCAGCTACTGCTGAAGGAAAGGTTCTAAAGGTGGCACACTCACAAAAAGGTGGTTAATAACATGCTGAAATAAAAAAGTTTTTCTCTAGCACACAGTGCCCAGAATGGAAGTGATTTTCAGAGCAGGCAGGTGGGAAGAGTAGCAGTGGTATAAAACAGGGTATTTGAGCTCTCCTGCAGGCAGGAGAACCTCTTGATTCAGTATCAGAGAGGAATGCAGAGCTTGCTAGCCAGCATAATGGAGTGTGATACAGCACGGGGAAGGGATAATGTCTTGGAAAGTGCACCCCACTGCTGTCAGCAAGGGGGGAAATCACTGCAGGCCACTGAAGACAGGCACACTGAGGCTGTGCAAAGGGACTCAGACACTTCCTGCACTTTCACTCCTGCCAGAGTCAGCGGTGAACACCCATCGCTTGTAGAATCAGACAGAGGCCACGGCCTTTTGAAAACCCCATCAATTCCCTCAGGACTCTACCAGCACTGCTTTGTCAAAGGTTTCTCTTTGCTTCTCATTTCTCTTTGTAGGAGCATAGGCAATCCTGGTGGGGAGGGTCTTTCAAAAACCCTGCGTTGCAACTTTTGAGAGGGAGACCAGGGGCTGTAGGCATCTCATGAGCCTTTTTAACCTCTGACCTTCCTCTGCTCTCCTCTCAGCCCTTTACTCTCTGTCCTTCACAGGGTTTGCCCTGCCCTCACAACAATGCAGAAAGCCATCTTCTGGCCAAGTCACAGCAGGGACATCAACTTTGCTCACTTTGTCCACACAACACGCCCTTCTCACCCATCTTGGAAGCACAAGGGTCACATGCTGGGATGACCCTCCCAGCAGCACAGTTGGTTTCTGATATGAGGAGAGGATGTTTCTGTATAAGAACCACAAAGGAAAGTTGTTAAAAACAACCCCAAAACCCAAAAGAGCAAGATCCCCAAGGTGCCTGGTCCAGGTGGGTTCACCTGGGTGTTCCAGGTGCTCCCTCTCCAGGCTGAGCACTCACTGCCCCAACCCTGCCACAGACCCAGCACATCTCCCCCACACAGTGATTAATCAATTCTCGTGGTTCCTACTCAGTAAGAGACATCTAAAGCTCCTGAAAGAAGGATATTTTGATGGCACTATCTATTTATAAACCCCTTGGAGTGGAGCTGGAGGGAGGCTTCAGCAGAGGAGCCCACAGGCACCAGGCTCTGCTGAGGGAGGAGAACACTGAGCTGCTATGCAGCTGTCATCCTACTGGGCAACTATTTTTAAAACCCAAGTTGGTGATTCAGATTAGCATCCTATGGCTTTACCTCTGATGAAGGATTTCCCCTGCATGAAGAAGGAGCCTGAGTTTTCTCTGCATTTCAAGAATTTCTTCTCTGTAGAACAAGGATGTGTTTTTTCAAGAAGGAGGTTGGTGTCCTGGAACAGAGAGGAAGGCATGCGCTTAAAAAAGAACAAGTGGCACTCACACCACTGCCAACCAACCTGTATAATATTTACTATTTCAGCCTTTGTTCAAAGAGGAATGATTATCCAGCACACCCTTTATTTTTATGTAAGATGGGGAAGCATGGATTCAGCCTCACAGGATTCCCTCTGCACCAGGGGGTTACAGAAGTACTTAAGGTATGTTAACAGATCCCCAGACTGCCCAAATCCTGCTGGGCTCTGTGGGGCACTGATGCACCCCCAGGGAGGCTGTGAGGTGCCAGGCAGGATCTGTTTCCTGGTCTGGCAGTGGCACAGAACGCAGGGGTTCCCGCAGGTCCCCATGCACTTTGGCAGCCCTGCCTGGCTGCAGCCCCACTTGAATTAGTGATGATTGAAACCGCTGCCATGGTGGCAGGAGATATTATTAACCTGCACCAGCCTTGCTGCAGCGTGCAGGTAGATGACACAAAACGCTGGGATAAAGCTGTGTTAATCAGGGATATTCAGAGAGCTAACACTTCCCTCCCAGCGTGGGCGGGGATGTTGGATGTGTTACCCTCTGAGGTTCAGAGAATAGCAGCAGTAGCAACGTGCTGTTCCTGCTTTGCTGAAAGGCTGTGGATTTAATTTCTGCTTCTAAGTAGTGCTATTTGCAAATCCGTGGAGGGTACAGAGCAGATTTCTGGGACATGGACGTGTATATATTCATCCTTTCATCTGACATTCTTGACCTTGGGGTATAATGTATGCTTGTGTACCTTTGTACAGTGCCCTTTGCTAGACAAGCAAGGCAAGAAGATGAGCCAAAGGTTGTGGTACTGATCTGGATTTGGGAGACATGATTTTAATTCCCTATCCTTACGCAGACTTCTTGTGACAAAGTCTCACATAATAAAAACCTTCAGGAGGTGAGGTTCAGCAAGAAATGACACAGAAACGGCACGAAAAAAAAAAAAAAAGAAAGATTTGCAAAAGGTAGAAAACATCTTAAGGCCCTGAGTTCTTAAACATAAAGTGTTGTGCCTTGCCTGGAGGTCTGAGAGCTTGTGTGTATGCTTGGCCTTCTGCTCTGTTCAGCTGCAAACATTCAGAATAATGAAGCTGGACATTTTTGGCTGCCTGGATCAAATACTGATGGTTGTGACTGCAAATTATTAGAAGAGGGGGGAAGTAAGAACATAAAAGGCTGTTTTTCAAGCACTGGCTGCCAGAATCTCTTCAATGGTCAAAGGTGGGTCAGGCAGAGCAGCGACAGGGTCAGAATAAATCCTCCAGGGATGTCTCTGTTCCCATCCTGTTGCAGAAGAGTTCACACAATGGCTGCATCCAGGGAATGGTGGAAACCCTGAGCAGATATATCCTGGTGATCCATTAATTTATTTATTTCCCCAGACTCCAGAGACACTTAAAAAAATTTCCTAAGGTGGCTATCACAATTTCTACAGGTCAGGCAGACAGCTCTAACCTAATTTCCAAGGATGGTCTCCTCTTCAGAGGTGGCAGAAGGATTATGTTAAATGGTACGTGTAGGCAGCAGACTTGAAGGCATTTGTTGTAGGTCCAGTGCAGCAGCCAGTGCAGCCAAGGGGTCCTGGACTCCTGGGAACCCCTAAGATGAACAAAGGCTGAGAGTCAAGGAGTCTGAAGCTGGTATTTGGGGAAGAGCAGCACTATTTCCACAGCAGAAATCACCCACTCCAGCTCTTCAGGGCCATGCTCTCTGGAGAAGAGGATAGGTAGGACAAAGCAGGAGCCTCTTTCAAATATCATGAGTTTTACTGAAAAGTATTTGCTTTCTTCATTGCTAGGGATCCATGCAGCTTTGGCCACCATACCAACACCCTTGTGTGATCCCATCAAGCTTCTTTCCTGTAGGCAGAGGATGAGAGCACATGCCTTTCAGTCCTGTGTTTCAATCTTGCCGTGTTCACACATCAGATCCTGAGGATAGGGACTGTGCTGTCTTGTTAGCAAAGGTCTTTAATTATGTTACATCACAGGAAACAAGAATGAATAGTAATGCAGTAGATAGAGCAGAGATTGGGAAATGGTTGGTGAAGGAGGTTTTCACCAGTGGGAAATGCTCCCTTGGCAGTGGCAGGCAGGAAATGATCCTGTGCCATGTGGGGTCTCTGAGCCTCCCCACATCCAGTGGCTGCTCCAGCCCTCAGCATGGGCAGGACGCTGGTGGAGCAGTGCCATGGCTGGTCCATCTCCACTCAAACACTCCACTCTGGCCACCAGCCCATCCGTGTGACCGGGGTTCCCAGTGTGACACAGCAAACACTGCCCAGCCTGCAGGGTGTTGGTTTGGAAGATGCTCATGATGTTCATGGAAACACCTCTGCCCGTGGAGCAGACACAGCATTGCTTGCTGGAGCCTCAGCAAGGCTGCAGCCAGAGCAGCTGGGGCTGGAGATGGAGCTCACTTAGCAGGAGGGAGAGCAGGTGGCCGAGCAGCAGGGAGGAGGACTTGCCAACCACACACATCACTAGGAGCCTGAAAGCAAACAATTTGTTTTACTAGTTTGCCAAATAATATCTATATTATGAGTGCACCAAACACTGCTTGTTCCTCCTCACTGCAGGGTTCTTGTTTCCAGGATGAACATGTTCTCTCCAGTTCATAGCTAGGGAAAGGTTGGGAAGAGCTGGTCTTTGCTGCAAGTCAGTGAAGCTGTAGGGGGGTTTGTGCTTCTGTGTTATCACTTCAGCTTTCCCTGGGGCCAAGTTTACTCAGTGTGTCTGTGAGTCTCACTTCATCTTTTCTCAGCTTTGAGTTTGTACCTGTTTATCCCAGTTTTGTGGAGCTCCAGGGAGCATGGCAAACACTGGGGAAGTGCTGCCTCCCAGCCAGTCCCTGTGGCTTAAAGTCGTGCCTGATGTTCTCTTAAAAACCTAAAGGGAATTCCAAGTGTTCACAACCCACATCTAAGGCCATTTTTTTCAAAGAGTCAGCTTTGCATCCTCAATTACCAAAATTCCTGGTTTTTGTCTGGAGCTGGTCAATATGGGTCATGCCAATGCTCAAAGCTTTGTATTTAACATTAATTAGTGCATGTGTATTTCAGGGGGGCTGTTTGACCTGAGTTCTCAGTATATCAGAGGAGCAGTGAACACCTAGAGAGCAGCAGAGGGGGGGGTGACAACAGGAGTGCAAAGGTGTGCAAGGGCTGTGGGGTACTTTAGTATCACAACCCTGTGCTACAGTAACTGAGCATTTGCACTCTTAATCTTCTACAAAACTGAACAGTGAACTGTGCAAAAGCAGATAATGTTCAAGCTGCAACTGACTTCTCTGATTTTCCCTAAGTGACAGGGTTTAAGAGGAAAATTGATGAGGAGATGGATGTGACATATGACTTACAAGGGCATTAATGTGACTCTAGAAAAACATTCATAGCAGCATAAGAAAAATAAACATAGTGGAAAAGTGTATGGATCTACACTGACTTTAATGGTCACTAAAACAATTTCCTTCTCTGTGTCTCACAGGAAAAAAAATGAAACTAGGAAACACAATAAAACCAGAAACTTCAGCACTGCCTGTTGCCTGGTGGTTGCTTTCAAGCTTTCTGGAGCTTGAAAAACACTGGATGTGCCTGGATATAGGCAGTGGCATGAAAACACACTTGCTGACCTTTGCAGGAGCTGTGGTGCTTTCCCTGCTCTGTCAAAACACATTTGGGGTTGGTGGTTTGCAAGTGGGCAGGGGAGGAAGGCAGAGAGAAGGGCTGGAGGCTTTGGAAGTGGCATAACTAGGCAGGCAGCTTCCCCGCTGCTCCCAGTTGTTCTTTCCCATCGTGGCTGCAAAGATATTTTCCTCTAGTGCTTCAGCTTCATTTAACTCTCCCTTTGATCAGTGTTTATAGTAATGTAGCTTGGTATAAGCACTAATATCCCTAAATGCTGTAAATATATATCTATAAACACTAAACAAAACATTCCCTATATAATAAACAGAGACCAGAACTGTGAATTAGGGCCCCAGACAAGGCAGATGCACAGAAACAATTCTCAAGGACTTTGAAGTTAAAAGCCTGGCTGTGTAAATGTAAGAGCTTTTGTAAGTCAAACTAAAAGTCTCATTAACGCAAAACTTCCATGATCAGAAACCTGACTAGTTCAATGAGAATCCCCAAGGACGTGAGTATTTAGCACACTTTCTAATTAAAAGCAGAGAATCATGGCACAGCAGTTAAAATATGGTTTATACTTGCCTGGGAAATATTCAGTAGATTGTGTGTGCAGAGATACCCTGCCAGGGCTCTTTGCAAACAGGACATGAGCCACCCAAAGTACAAACAGGCAGCAGTGAGTACCTGAGAGTGGTTTCTCTGCGTGTTGGGATGTCGTCACCTCGGGTAAGAAAGCAGGATGGAAGATGATCTTTTCTGGGTGCTGCAGGAAGCACTTTCCTGGACAAACCCCCAGCCCTGAACTGCGAGGAAACATCACTCAGACACTCCTGGGGGCCGACACACAGAGTGTGCCCACTGCACTCGGGGGAAATTGTGCCTCCTACCTTGTGCAGGGCCATCTCTGAGGGTTCTCTGCCTGTTGTTGCTCCCAGCCTGCTGTCCTTCCCATCTGGGCCAGGACTGGGAAGGGTTGGGCTGGGCAAGGGGGTGTTCATGAATCCCTCCCTGCCAAGCAGAAGCTGTTAAAAATGGCCAAATATTGATAAAGCTGTCCCTGGGTTTCAGTCCCACCAGGGGAAGCAGTGCAGGTTTCTGGTTGGATGAGCTGATGCTCCATCTCACACCAGTGCCAGTGAACACCAGACAAGGAGCTGGATCTGTCCCATCCACAGTGGTTGGAAATGGAGGGGTTTGTGGCAGCCACCATTTGTCCAGCTCTGGGACATCAGTTATGTTCTGGTGAATTGTATTAATTAAAGCTGGGAGAACATTTCTGAACAAGAAATAACTAACCATTTAATAAAATCATGTCTGTATTGGGGAGAAGGGAGGGAGAGGAATAAATTCGAAGCTTTTTCTAATAATTCAGTTCTCTTAAAAAAATACTTTTTTTTTCAATTTCCTGTGGTTTCTGGAAGCTGTGAAGAATATGAAAACTTCATCTAAAAAGAAATATTTTCCCTAATGTCAAAAGAAATTATGCCATCAAAAATGCCTTGGACTTTTTTTAAAATTATTTTAAAATACATTTCTCCAACATTGAACACAGAAAGTCATTTCAGTTTTTTACCAAGGGAAAACTCATCCCCCTATTCACATGTGACAGTGAACTGAAACATCATTTCTTGCACGGTTCTGGTGCCAGGACTGCAACCTTCCTCAGGTAGGACCGGCTGGCTCCCGAGGGGAAAGGCAAGGACACTCCTTCCCTTCTGGCAGATGTGCAGCCTGGGGGGGAGTGTCAGCATACCCAGGATTGCTGATAGCCCTGCTTGCTTCATTTTCCTCATGCTGTATAGCACCCGTTTTTGGAAACTGGAGGTTAAGTGTTTCATTAAGCTCTAAATACAAAATATCACATTCATTTGAAACATTATTTCAGGAAAAAAAATTATCCAAAGCATCGAAATGAATAGGAGAAGGGAAGGGTGAGCAGAGGCAGAATTTTGGCATCTAAGAAACAAATGAATTCAGGTGACTTTACTTGAACGGGGTAATTAAAAAGTGGAAAAGCAAGTGCAGCCAATTGGTTACAGGTACTGAGCTGGGGGTGTTCTTGGAATGAAAGGTTATCCAGGCCTTTAGTGTTCTCTGCCATCCTCTCTCAGATGCCTTCAATGCCTCATCCAAGCTCCTGCATTTCTCTGTTCAGAATAACCAGGGCAAATAGAGCTATGTAAAATAGGCTCTGATTATTCTTTTAGTGATAGCAGTATTATTATTTTAATGAGCAGTTTATTCATTATTGTTACTGCTCTGGTTTATGAGCCTGTGCTACCGTTTGTGTAAGAGCTGCCTGGTGAGCTGTGAGGGAAGCTCTGGATCCAACTGACTTCAGTTCACACTGGTGGGAACCAAAGACTTGACTGGTTTTATGCTTTCAGTGAAATTGGCACAAATATGGCTTTTTGAAAATGTAGAAGCTGCCTACACGGTATGAAAGGTGTTTTTGCAGTGTATTGCCTTTGGATTTAGCAGAGAACAGGTTTTTCGGCTATCAGTTCGACTGGGTCTCTTAATGAACAGCTGTTCCTCATTGGCAGCCACCAGTTTCTTGTGGATTATTTCCGAAACAGCAAGAGACAGCAGCAATCATTTCTGTTACCCTTGACTAAAGGCTGCCTGTCAAAATGTTTCTTCAGTCTCTGTAGTGAGGATTGGGGTATTTTTTCCCAGCTCGTGAGATGTTAGGTGATTTCAAAGTATTTCCCAGTCTGCTTCAGGATTCTTCCAAAAAATCTGATTGTGAATTTTATGTACAAAGAAAACAAATGTTGTTCAGATCAACAGAAACTTTTCCTTCAGGTGAGCCAAAATGCTGTATCTTCCCTTTGATGTCCTTTAAATAGCTTCTTTTTTTTTTTTTTTTTTGGTGTAAAATCATTTATTGGTGACAATAATTTTTTCAAGGCAGAAATTGAGAAGTCTGAAGGTTTCATGCTGAAAATGCGGAATGAAGATATTTCCACAGCTTTGAAAGTCTTTGAGACATAGTCAGTGAAATTTTTGTCAGATTAGACCTTTCTAGAGTTTGCTTTGCAAGAATGGCAGAGTACAAGCAGATTTAATTTGAAACTTTTTCAATGGTAGCAATGCAAAAGCAGGGCTATTTTGGGAGGTTCCCCTCTGTGAGAGCTGCTGCTGAAATTAGTAGCTTCTGGTGCCTGCCATGTGGTTGTACTTTTAATATAGGTAACCCTGAGCCAAGGTTGGAGACTAATGTCCCACTTAGTTTCTCACCAGTGAGCTGCTGAATCTTGCCCTTTTCTCCTTCCACTCAGGATGTTCTTAGTCCAGGTTAATAACTGCAGTGAGAAGGAAGGAGGAAAACAGACTCCATGAGACGGGGTGAAATATAAACAGAAGAGACACCTCTGTGCTTCAGGCTCACTTAGTAAGGAGGGAAGAAAGGAAGTGCACACCTGGATCAAACCAGAAGCTCCCTCAGCATTTCTTGGGGTAAACAATGACAGATTTCCAGCAGCATTTCCATTTCTGATGCTGTGGAAGGTGTTTACAACATCCCTGCTTGATGCTGTCGGGAGTTTATCAATGTGTGTCCTCCCCACTCTGGGTAATACTCTGGAAAGCATCAGTGCTGCTTGGGATGTTGAGGCTCCCATTACATCTGTTCTTTATTTGGTCCCTTCCAAGCTCCTGAATGCCTTTGGGAGCCAGGATCAGCCTCCTCCTGAAATCTCCTTCTGCTTTGCTTTTCCCCAGTATACTCCCCATCTGACTAAGACAGTTTTCTTTCTGCTAGCATTTTCAAAATAGATATATATAAACTCCAATGTAATTAAATAAACCAATGCTGAAAACCTCTAAAGAACAATTATCTTTTCTCTGAAATACTTCCAGCAGAAGTCTTGGAAAACTGACATGTAATTAGTAGGTCCAGCCCCACTGCAGCACTAAATGCAATGCATTAGGGCTCCAAACTCTGACTTCTTGTCATGGTTTTGCTGGGTTCTTAGAAACTAAGCAGGAATTTTTCCCTTCCCCCTGCCCATTGCATGCAGGGATGTTAAATGGGCACTTAAGGGGCACAAAAAAAATAATATGCTACCTTCTAGTTAATGGCCTCAGGATCTCATCTGCTGGGAAACGGGGGCTGAGGAGCTCTGGCTGCCTGCTAAAGCTGGAACAAGGTTGGAGGGGAAGCTCTGTGGGGTTTTGTTCTCAGCCTGGTTGCCAGCTGTGGATTCTGACTGGATTTTTCATCAGAGAGGAACTGTTATGGGAGTTCTTTTTTTTTCTTTTCCCTTCCTTGTTCCCATTTGTTTCTTCCTTAGCAGTGGTTCTTGCGCACATCAAAGGGAGAAGGAAAATTATCCTGCATGATTTGGCCCGCAGAAAGAATGAGTTTATTCCCGCTGGGAAGGACTTTTTTTGTTGTTTCTCTCCCTCCTCTCTCTCCCCTTTCCCAGTGTGTGCGTGTGGGGAGGGAAACCCATGTTTTTTTTTTTTGGTTTCTCCAACACACCCTGGAGGGTGTTACCCCACGTGGCAATGACCAGTGCTTCCACAGCACCACCTGCTGGCCAGCACAAAGAACTGCAGGCTGTGCATCTCCAGTGACCCAGCAGTGCCCCCTGTTGACTGTGGTTGGAATTAATTGCACCAAAGGGCACAAACTGAACTGTTTACTTTTTTCTTTGCTTGTCTATTGGTTTGTTTTGAAGGGGATTATTTGTGGGTATAGGAGCATTGTTTGGTTGTTTTACTTGTTTTCTTTTGTTGTTTCTGTCAATACACATATATCTTTAAATAAAGGGATGTTATTTTTCCTTTTTCCACAGTATTTTTTTTCCCCCTCAATCAGAGCCTCTTAATTTTGGATTTACAATTGCTTGGAAGGAGGAGTTTGGGTCTTCCTCATAACTCATCCTCAGCAAAACACCTGTGTCTCATTTTAAACTGAGACACTTCTCCAGGATTCCAACTGACCAGGAAAAGAGAATTTGTGAACAATGTGCAGAAAGACTGTTTTTATGCATCTACACACTGTTAGTCTAATGATCTCAAAAGCTGTTTAAACACACTACACTGCTCCAGTCTCCATTATGCTTACCAGGCTTTTTTCCTCCTCATCCAGATAGCCTCACCTTTAAATGGCTCTTCTCTGCCATCTGTATGATCAGAGGGAAAGAGCAGTCTTGGAGATTGGACCAAAACCAGGCTAAACCTTAGCAGAATTGTTTCCTTGATTCCAGTTGTCTTAGATGCCTGAACACACCAAAATTTGCCTGACAAGATAGGGGTCTGACCCAGGATACAACAAAGTCAACATGAAAACCAGTGGCTGTGTATGAGGTGCTTGTTGGACATGGAGCCATGTCGCCTGTGCATGAGGCTCAGGTGCAAACCCAGCAGCAGCACTTTAAAGCCTGGCAGGATTAGTGAGGGAGGATGCTGCTGGCAGGTCTCTCACATTTTCTGAAGGGAAAGGTGTGCCAAAAGGGAACATAGCCCTAGAAGTTATTAGTTCTTCCAACAGCAGGTTGAGTTGCCTTTTGTTTTTCCAAGTGTGTATCTATGCACCTCCCCACTGATTCAGAGCAGCTGATATGCCAAGACACCAGGAGGATGACTCCTGGGAAAAAAAACCTGCTGATTGAAAGGGAAATTTCATACTTAGATATCTGGAGTCCTTTTTATCATAAAAGAAGCAGAGCAAGCTGTGCAAGACAAGTCATGTTATGTAATTCACTATTGGAAGTACACAAGTGCTGGGATGAGAAGGGACTTGGATGAGAACTGATGTAAAACTTACTATTAACACTAGAATGGGAGGACTGCTTTATCTTGAAAGCACCCCGTATAAATATTTTCAGAGGTAAAAGATGCTGTGAATCTGCAGGGTATTAGGATCTAGAATCTGGAAACAGGTTTTGCAAGGAAGCTGCTCCTCAGGGCATGGGTGGGGTTTGGGACATGCTGCTCTCCAAGCTGCAAGCAGAGCTCCAGGCACAAACCTCCTGGCAGTTGGGCTCCTTGTGCTCCCTTCCAGCTTCCCTGCACCACAGAGTGATCCAGATTTGTTTCTTTTAACAAACATTGAATGACTCCTGGTGGGAAAGCTCTTGTATTTGGTTTGGGCTGTCACTGATTTCTGCCCTCCCTTGGGTGTTATCCCAGAGGAATGTCAGAGCAAGTTGGGATTTGATGCTGCAGTTTGTTCCAGCCTGGATGGCTTGCCACTGCTGGAGTGGTGATGTATTCCCTGTTGGGAAAAGGCTTAGAAACCCCTGGCTACAAAAATGTGGAATGACCTTCTAAAGGGAACTGTGTAACACCACACCCTGTCCTATGACAGTGTTTTATAAGAGAAGAACAGGAGGGCAGCGCAGTGCAGACACTGAGGAGCTGAAAGCCCCAAGGAAACCCTGGTGTGGACAGTCCCCACTGCTCAGCACAGGGAGGAGGACAGAGCCCAGGGCTGCCACCACTGCAGCTGCTCCAGGCCAGCCAGGCTGAAAGAAGAGCAGTGGCAGAGCTGTGAGAAGGTGCAGCCAAAGCTGCGTGGGCTGCATGGAACATGGAACCCAAGGGCCACTGGTCCTTCAGCTCTGAAAAAAGACACCTACGAGGGGGTATCACAGGAGAGATTTTGTCACTGGAAACCCTAGAAGAGATAGGGAGCACTGCTGGCAGCAAGGGAGGACTAATTAAAGGGCTAATTACCACAAAGAAAAGGGAAGTTAATGACAACGGTTAAACAAAGTCACATTAAGGGTTTGTAGTAATTCAGCAGTGACATGTACTTTCTCAACCTGCTGACTACAAGGTGACAATTAAAGGAAGTATCAATTCCTACAGAAAAAAACAAAGGTATTTCAAGAGGCTGAGTGCCAGCTCTGTCTCCTCTCTTTAACAAAGGTCACCCTCACTGCAAGACCTCCAGCATCCACCCATGGACAGATGGGATTACTGTGCCATTCTGCCATGTCCAAGCTGGATGTGAACCCTGCTGGATGTGAGCAGCAGTGCTGGGTATGGACGAGGCCTTTTGCCCCACTGTGGTGATTCCGAGCAGGAAAGCCCTGGCTGAGTCTCTGCACGAGCAGCTCAGTCTCCTGGGCTGCCTTTGGCCCTCTGATGTGTGAACACAGAGCAGCACTGAGGATCAGCTCTTGCAACCTGTTAACAGTGTGGATGAAAATACAAATTTCTGCCCTTGAAGAACTGGAATCAGAGGAGTCTGTGATAGGGGAGCACGGCATGGATGAAAGAAGAATGTGAAGGACTTTGAACATGTAAGAGAGTGTGAACAGTGGTGATCCCAGAAGGGAAATTCTTCAGGGAATTAGAAGGAAAATAGATGTTAGGGAGTCAGGATTAAAACTGTTTGAAGTCAGAGGGGGGAAGCTGGATCTTAGTTTTGATCATGAAAAGGCTGAGAGGAGGGTGAGTAATCTGAAATCAAAGTACAGAAATCAAACCTGAACATTAAACAACCTGCAAATCCCTCTCTTGAATAGATGAGATCCAAGGACCCAATAAAGTGAGATGAGGGGTTTTCTTAGATCCACATAGAGGAACAGCTTCCACCAGGAGAGGGGTCCAAAATTCCCCCTGGTTTGGCAGAGAAGGAGAGAGATATGATTAAGTTTTGCTACAAGCCCTTAAGGAAGAACCAGCTGGTTACCCACAGCTCCACCCACTAAACAGGCCTTTTGTTTTACTTTTCATTTCATCAGGAATCGTGTTTTCTCTCCTTTAAGTGTCTATTTCTGGCACTGGCCAAAGGACTGAACTTTTCCTGTCTCTGCTGAGGCCTTCAGATGATACCCCTGAGTGGGGCTGGCTGGGAGCCAAAGGGAAAATCACGGCTTCTGCTGCCAGATCCCTCCTTAAGCTGCTGCTGAGCCCTGTGCATGTGTGTGTGAAGTGTCCTGCCAAGCTGATGGCTGAAGCTTCAGAATTAACAATGTTGACTCAGGCCTGAAGACTTTAAAAGAATCTATATCAACAGATTTTAAAGATCTTAAAATATACAGCTTGAGTAGCCCTAGGTTTCTCAGGCAGCTGCCAAATCAAACTGAATAATAAAATAAAACTGAATAATAAAGTGATCACACAGTGTAAGATCAAGACAGGGCCGAGTAGAGGCACCTCCAGTAATTAAGTGGATTGGGAGCAGCCTCCTGACAAGCCTCAAGTTTCTGCTGACATACAGAGAACCAAAACAGCAATAAAATTTCTCCAATTGAAAAGAGCTTTTCCCTCGCCTCTGGACTTACTCCCTGTTTACTCCTTCTGCTCTTTCCTGTCAGTAAAACCAAGGTAGGAGAGGTGCCAGGCAGGGCAGGCCAGCCCAGCATGAGATGTTGCTGATCTGCAGCAACAGATGGGGAGGAGAGCTGGGAGTGACCCAGGGCCAGAGGGACCCTGTGGGAGGGGGAAGGTCAAAGGAGGACCAGACCCCAAAAAGGGTAATGCTGATAGAGACATGGACCTGGCACCAGAAAGC
>NW_020955815.1:65022-67009 GCF_003031625.1 Empidonax traillii
GAATGGGTTCAGGAATGGATGGGCACAGGAATGGATGGGTTCAGGAATGGATGGGCACAGGAATGGATGAGGTCAGGAATGGATGGGTTCAGGAATGGATGGGCACAGGAATGGATGGGCACAGGAATGGATGGGTAGGAATGGATGGGTTCAGGAATGGATGGGTTCAGGAATGGATGGGCACAGGAATGGATGGGCACAGGAATGGATGGGTTCAGGAATGGATGAGTTCAGGAATGGATGGGCACAGGAATGGATGGGTTCAGGAATGGATGGGCACAGGAATGGATGGGCACAGGAATGGATGGGTAGGAATGGATGGGCACAGGAATGGATGAGTTCAGGAATGGATGGCACTGCAGTGGATGGGTGCAGGAAGGGGTGGGTACCAACCCCCCCATACCCTGGGTACCCAGCATTTCCCATCCACCTGGCGTGGAGCCAGATGACCTCTCATCCTCTCTCCACTTTTTATTATGGACTTGAAATCCAGAAAAAAATTCATATTAAAAGACTAGGGAGGGGGTTTAAAAAAAATAAAAAATAAATAGCCTTGAGATTCTCATTCTTTGTGAGTAGTATTGCAATGGTGCCTTAAAGCCCCAAAAAGCCCAACCAGGAACCCTCCACTTATTTTAAAGCTACATATGTTTTGTTTGGGGGCCTAAAGATTTTTTGATGGGAAGATTTCATTTTTTAATAAATATATCCCGGCAAAAATGAAGCTATCGGGAAAGAGGAGCCATTTTTTATTCCTTTTTGATGGCATTTTTCATGAGATAAAATGTAATTCCTGAGAAGGTCCAACTTTGGTCCTTTTTCATTCTTAAAATGATTCTTTCTCTCTAGGCTTGTGGCATCAATTTCCCATTGTCCTTTCAGAGTGCCAGGGCAAATATATCTTTCTATTTTGGTGTTGTCTAGAGGAAAGGTTTATAGGGAAAGGTAATACCCTTCCTTAGAGAGACTGATAGAACTGGGAAAAAAGGAACTTGTTTTTGGGCATAGAAGTCCTGTCTGGCTCCTTTGTTTATAAATTACCCTTCTGCTGTCCCAGAGACCTTCCTGGCTCTACACTGAACTCCAGCATATACACTCAAAAAGCACAGTCATCATTTATCTTTACTGCTACTGCAATCTCCTCATCACCTCTGCTTTCTCTCCTCCTTCAGCCACTCACTCTTCTCAGTTCTGCAATCTTCTCAAGTGGCATCTGTAGCTGATATTTTATTACTCGTGTATGCCTTTTTCTAATCCTCCATTATTTGGGGCACATCCTTTGTTATCTGTGTTAGTCTTTTCTATGCCCTGGGGATATTTATCACTAACTGATTCACACAAATGGGAAGGTAAACTCTCTAATTATACATTTTACTTGCAGTGGGACAATCCCTGGGGCTTTAATTCTTTCTTTTCTTTGTGCTGTTATGCATAGCTGGTTGGAGCTAACATGGAATCGAGGTGGGGTCTGCAGTGGGCTGAGCAGGATTTGTGACTCACTGACCACACAGGGAGATGTCCCAGCTCCCACAGGAGTCAGTGCCACATGAACCTCCACCCCTCTGTGGGGAAAACACCCTCTGCAAGCCTTTAAAAGGGGCAGGCAGGCTGACTGAGGCTTGGGGAGGAGGGAGGCAATCGGTTCTGTTCAACATTTCCATTAACAACAGGGATGATGGAATAGATAGTAACGCTTATTAAACTTACAGATGGCACCAGGCTAGGAGGGACTGCAAATGTATTGGACAACAAGATGAGAATTCAAATGAGTTCAACAAATTGCAGAAGTGGTTTTTTTGGGGAAAAAAGGGAATTAAATTAGAGACAAGTGCAAGGCCCGAAACTTGGGCTGGAATAATCAATGCAGAATATGAGGAAGAGGCAGGGGTTCTGTAAAAAGGGAACTGGTAAGTAGGGGAAAGCAAAGGCTGGACCAGAAGTTCATGAAGTCTCAGCATCACACTGAGGGAAAAAGGCAAGTCTAGGT
>NW_020955815.1:67299-74790 GCF_003031625.1 Empidonax traillii
GGGAATTAAATTAGAGACAAGTGCAAGGCCCGAAACTTGGGCTGGAATAATCAATGCAGAATATGAGGAAGAGGCAGGGGTTCTGTAAAAAGGGAACTGGTAAGTAGGGGAAAGCAAAGGCTGGACCAGAAGTTCATGAAGTCTCAGCATCACACTGAGGGAAAAAGGCAAGTCTAGGTAGGGCATCAAGTAACAGGCTCCTTTTACAGCAGAAGTGATGCAGAATAGGCGTTTGAAAAGCTTTTGCATGGCCAGCAGTGTTCAGCACGGGCTGAGGAAGAGCATCTGCAGGGATGAGACAAACAGAGATGACCCAGCTGTGGGGCAGGAGGATGAGGCAGCACTGTCTCAAGATCCTGGAGTCCTGTTGTCTCCTGAATGTGCTTCTTGCCCTTGTGCCCCTCCCTTCCCTGCAGGACACCTGAGGAGGGGACAGACCGGTGCTGGTTCAGGATCACACAGGGCTGTGCACAGCCCAGTCTCCCAGGAGGCAGTGACAGCTCCACATTCCTCCCTGCTCCCACCACCCTCCTGCACTGCTGCCCAGGCTGTGACCCTCGGCAGGGTGTTCTTCCAGGATGTCAGCATCAGTTTGTCTTGGTAATGTATGAAGCAGACTGTAGGGAGACCAGGAACAGAGATTTTTCTATTATTTTTTTTCTCACTTCACTAGACATAACACTGGTAAGAGGAGGATATGAGTTTAACTATGCTGTTGGCCTTGAGGCTTTAGGTATCAAGGAGAGATTATTTCAGAGATCAAACTGAATGCTGATTTGAGGGAGTAGCTCATCCCTTTGGAGTGCTCCAGAAGGAAAAGGGAACATTGTCAGTTCAATCTACTGTGGAATTTATAGTATTAATGATCTGAAGAACACTTTAGGGATTTCTGTCAGATGTCTATTTTAATTTAAACTCTTGGGTGTTTAACTACCCAAAATATTGAGTTCTAGTCATTATAAAAACTAATAACTGGCTTATTTTGCTGCTAATTTAGAAACTGAGGTTAATTATCTATAGTGAAGGGATATGGTGCTAATCTAAAGTCTACCTGAATAAGACACCGTGGTTAATTGATTCCCCATGAAATGACAAAAGATTCCTTCAGAGGGAAAAGGTGTTTAGTATTCTGGGCTTCCTCAAAGGTACTAGCATTTGCTTCTCATGAAAGGTTTTTTTGTTTGGCTTATTCAGCCGTACTTTATCCTTCTCTTATTGTTATTAGTGGTTTATTTTTATGAACAAAAAAAATAAAAAACAACCCAGGACCACTGGATGATTATGAGTTTCCCAGGTTAGAGCCCACCTGCTGCATCCCTGTATCTATTATATACATATATTATATATATATATATACTGCATCACAGTATACTGGGTGCTTACAGCAATCCATTCCCCCACTGCACTTGGTGGGAATTGTTTGGTGCCCAATCCACAGATGTGGGACTGCCCCCATCAGCTTGGTATCCATGTTGGATCTGGACACATGGGTGCTTCTGCAGAGCTGCTCGTGGGTGAGCACACCCAAGGATTGGCCCAGCTGACTTTTCCCAAATCACAGAGTGCTTTATTCCCAGAGCTGCAATTGCTTCCTCGCTCTCTGTGCTGTGTCATTGCTGTTCTGCCATTCCCTGTCTCGAGGCTCTGAATCTGCCCACTCTCCCACTAGTTCATTTAATAAAAATTACTTTCTAAGCCAACTGCAAGCAGCTAAAAAAATTAATTTAAACTTCCCTTAAAGTGTATTTGTCAATGTCCACTGCTGTAATTCATTGTGTTGTGTCCTGGCATCTCCTGAACATGGCAATGTCAGAACTCTGATGATCTAGTGCATTCTTTATGTATAATATATCATGAGAACAGTTTCAACTTAGATGATATATGAAGCCAGCCTAGGAGGATTTTGAAAATAGACCTCAATTTAGAGAATTTTTTGGTGTAGTTTTGAGTGCTTGAAGGCTTCACCTGAAGCATTTATTGAACATCTAAATATTTTTCCCTTGCCAAGTCGGAGCTGGCAATGACAGTTCACCTCTTGGGGCTCTGCAGGCTGGCTGCCCACACTGCAAAGCTTATGTTTGTGCATCACAACTATTTACCTAAGTTATTTTGCCACACTGGTTGTGTTTAAAAGAAAATACTAGATGTGTTTGCAGTCTAAACTGTGCAATATGCAGGGCAAATGTGCTGGTGGGCAATGGGGTGATTTATGGAGGTGTGATGGGTGTTCTTTACTGCATGGGATCAAACCTCCCTTCTGAGTCCTGGATTGCCCAGGCAGGCATCAGGCTTTGCTCTTAAGAACTGTTTTGTAAGGAACATGTTGGGAAGTGAGGCTGGATGTAAGTGTGGAGAGGGCAGGAGAGCAAGAAAGAGCTGAGAACAAAAGCTGGAACGTGTAAGCCACGAGCAGGTAAATAGGAGGGCAAAAATGCTGGAAACAAAAATGGGAACAATCGCTGATCTTTTTTATGAGCAAACAGTCTGTTACCAAGGCAAGTCAAGACTTTCTTTTGAAATAGTTCTTCAGTGGAAACTTTGGAAAAAATAAAGGAGACATAAACAGAGACCATCTACCTCTTCTTCTTTCCACTTCACATAAAAATGCAACTCTTCTCGTCTCTCCTCCTCTTTCCGAGTTTTACTCCCTTTTTTTGACAAAGAAGACCTGTATTCCAGCTGGATTTCTTCTTACACTGGGCTCATAGAGTGGTGTAAGGTGAGCATGAAATGCACTTTCTGCTGACGTGACCCATCAATAGGAAGTAATTCCTGCACCTTTCAAAGAACCTGCCTCCAGTTGTCGGGGTTGTGGTAGAAAAAAACCTCTCTGAGTTTCAAGGTAGCATTTAAAGTGTTATCTAACAGCAGTAAACATTTAGCCCAGCTCAGTGTTCCAACTTAATTACCAGGAAAATGCTATACATTACGAAGATCTAAATAATTTAACAAGCTTTGTCTGATTTTTTTTTTTTTTTATTACTGTCTTTTTTATGTACTTTTCATTTGACAGGACAAAAACACCAGTCAGCATGGACTCCTGGCACGGGGTCACCTCTTGTTTTGCACAAGACTCTTCACTCTCTTCCTCAGGAGAGAAATGATGAAGGAGTTTGCTCTGTTGATCACTGAACCCAGGGGGAAGGAAGGGCAGAAGCCCCTTTGTACCAGCCTGTTGGTGTCCAAACTTCAGCAGGTTCCAAGTGGGCAGAATGCTCAGCACCCAGGAACTGGCTGTGGGGGGTAAGTCCTGATGTGGATTGAAGATGGTTGCTGCTTGTGATGATTTGTGTTTAGATGTCATGCTACAGCTGCACCTGAAGAAACAGCGGCAAGGGAGAAAGAAAAGGGAAATATTTTAGGCTGAAAGAGCAAATGGAACAAAGAGGTAAATGCTGAGCCAGTGCATGTTCACCTTTTGATTAAACTGCCCCCCTTAGTGGGGCCATGGTTTGATGAAAAAGTCAATCTGACTTTAGAGCCTTAAATACCCAATTCCACAGTGTGATGTGGTGTGCAGCACTGATGCAGCACAGGCTCTGCTCATGCAAAAACTGTGAGGAACTGGAGTAGCACTGGAGTGCAGCTCCCACCATAGCCCCTCCCTGGGCTGTTCTCCCCACTGCCTCCCTGGCCCAGCCTCTTCTCCCCTGCCCAGCACAGACCAATGTCTCTACAGCACAACCCTTGGACAAGGCTCTGAGCGGGGTAGAGGGAGCTCAGCACTCCTCCCCTGGCAGGTGGTGATGGCCCAGCTGGAGGTGTAGGTGCTGTAAATCCACCTGCCCCAGCACGGGTGCTTTATGGTCACCAGCTGTCCTGCCAGAGGGTGCAGTGTCTGCACTCTGGAACGGCCTCAAGGCAGTCACTCCCCCCAGGAACAACCCTGCACAAACTCTCAGTGTTTAACATTTATCAAAGGTATAATATTTGTGTCTCCCTGGGCCATAAAGTCCTAATTCCACCTTCAGCTGAAATAGCCCCATTCAGTGTGTAAGCCTTTCTGTATGTCCAGTCTCTGTACAGTAAGCTGGGACATGGGCCTACAGAATGTTCAGGTTTGGTGATGAGAGGCTCTTTTCTTCTTTTTCCCTTGTAGTTACATTCTGTTTAAGCACTTGCACTTGGCTGTTTAACATCATTCTGGAAAAAGGTGGGGTTTTTTTATTTCTGTGGACCCTAATATTTTCAGTATTCTGATGAATACTCAATCCTCCTTTGACTCCTGTGTAAGAGGAACATTTCTGATGCCTCCTGTGGTGAGTATTCCGTGGCTTACACGTTGTGTAAGACTAATTTCCTCAAGTCAGGGGTAAATCATCGATTCTCATTCCTGTCCTTGTGCCCCCAGCAGGGAACTGTTACAGTGGTGCTGGTTAAATTGGCCCCAGTGCACACCCAGTGCAGGTCAGCTAACCCATGGCTGAAGTACCTCTGCATCAGAAAAAAGAAGCAGCAGAGCTGCATTAGCAATGAATTCATTAAAGATTTGCATTTTCATGGAAATCTGATGCTATTTCATCTAATCAAAGATGGTACTTTTTTTCCCCAAAGTCTTACATCTCAATCTATAACTGACACACTGTGAAATATCTGAAATCCACTTGAAAGCCCATGGGATCATTGCTGAATTCCACAGCCTTTTAACATATGCAATTACACTGAGATACACAGAAATTACTGTCTTTTTTTTCACAGGCTTTTCTGTTAGTTCTATAGAAGGCATATTTGCACCAAGTGGAGAATTTTAATTCTCACCCATAAGACTCTTTGTTCATTTTTGCCAGTAACTTTTATGACTGTCTGCAGTTTCACAGCCTGTGTATTCGTCCAATACCGTGAAAATGTTTCCAGATTTCCTAGTTTATTACTTTAAAAATAGAGTAAAAAATACTATTGAGGAAAATTTGTTAAAGTTGCATTTTTAGTTAGTAGAAGTCTCCAGAATTTGGCCTGTGAAATATGTGTCTCTGAGATGCCCTAGGCTCTGGAAACAGCCCTCTCTGTTGAACTCTAGTCTGGTCTAGTCTCTAAAGCTCCATATCTGCCTTTGCAGCCAGACCTGGCACTGAGCTGCTCTTGCTCTCCCTGCTGACCCTCCTTTGTCCTCAGCATCACCTTCACTGATGGGCATATGGGCTGGGAATATGGGCTGGGAATATGGGCTGGGAATTCCGGGGCTGCTCTCGGGGCCATCAGCTTTCAGCCAATGCCCCTCAGGTGAAATGAGCCCAAGCAAGTTGGGAGAGACTGTTCAAATCTGTTCCTTGCAGACTGAGAGGAACAAAGAGGGAAGCCAGCATTCATCATTCAAAAGATAAACATTTGACAGCACAGCTTGACTATGTCAGGAACACTTCTGTTTTAATAGTCCGCCTGCGAGCTTTCAAAACAAGTGTTTACCTGTCACAATAAACATTTATGAGTGAAGTACACAAAACACACTAAACTTGGAGTTGGCAAGCTTCCAGAACTGCCATGTGCAGTTAAACTCTTGAGCTTGTCATTCCATCCAACATAAATCTCTTCAGTTGTCTTCTGTCTTCTTCAGTGTATACTGTGGGACTCTCCTGATTGCTTTGGAGACATCTGTCTTGGATGCAACAGAATCCTGGGAAGTGCAGCAAGTGCCTGGAGCTGACAGGCACATTAAGACCTAACTCTTAAACAGCTGCAATTAACTCACTAATGGCTCCTGGAGAGACTGGGTGTCTTATTTTGCTCCCCTGAAAACAATTTGCTGTCTACACAAAATACAAATCTCTGCTTGTAACTGCATTGGCAGATAAGAGCTTGTAGTAGAAGTGAGGAGTAGAGCACATGGGGCTTCATTTAGGTGTTGGATCAGGCCTCCAAATTTGCACTTTCTGGTGACTTAAGAGGAATGAAGAATCTGCTCTAGTGGTTGGCCTGGCCTGAGTTTGAGACTGACACAAGAGAAGGTCATAAGTTTGCTTGGCTGGATTTTACTCTGACCATGCCAAACAATGAGAATTCCCCGTTTTTCAGAGATGTTATTTCACTTCGTAGGACTTCTTGCCAAGTCTAACACTGTGCAGCATACTGGAAAAATAGCTCAAGTCAATAAATACAGCCCATAAAAACAAAGTCTGGCACAAGGTTTGCACAGGAAACAATTACATCTTGCCTTTTTTTTTTTTCTTAGGCCATTTCAATAGCTTAAGAAAAGGCTAGGAGAGCAAAGGGAATTTTCTTCTGTGTATACATGTACATTTAATGTTTTGGGGCTCGGGTTTTTTGGTTTTTTTTGGGGTTAGGGGTTTCTTTTGGTTTTTGTTTATATTTTTATGTTTATATTTTTTTATTATTTTTATGCTTTTCTGTTGTAGAGTGAAGTATAGGACAGTTTCAGCTTGCCAAGGTAGTGAAGTCTGACCAGGACAGACTGGTTAAAATCTCCATCTTCTGCTGGGGGAACAACAGCTGAAGTGGGATTTAGGAATTTCAGGCTTGGGGTTCCTGGGTTTGGACTGTGGCTCTTGTATTCTGTAAAACACTTTGAAATCAAGACAATACTGATTATACAAGAAACAGTTCTCAAGATAACGCAGTCAGTTCTACAGCACTTTTCAAGTCTGTGTGGGATGTTTCTTGGGATTTAGCAAGCCTGTTTTCAAGGAATTCCTGGCCTGCTGGGGAAATGCTGGTGTAAAGCAGAGATTCACATCAGCACCTCCCACCTGGGCACCCACTTGGGACTGCAGTTCAAGCCCTCAAGTCTCCTGACTCCCAGGTGAGCACTGTAAGCTGCAGGTTTTCTCCCATGCCCTGGGTGAAGCCCCTGGCTTCTCACAATAGCAATCCTTCTTTCTTGAGTCCTTGGGTGCTCTCCTGATCCAAAGGCTGCTCAAGGCACTGCTAAGCAGCCCGTTCCTCTTGCCTCTCTCACAGTCAGCATGGGTGGCCTTCTGCCTTGACTCCCATGCAACATTTCAAAAGGCTTCATTTTTGTTCTAGTGCAGAATTTAAAAGGCTTTCAACATCTCCATTTAAAAAACAAAAATTCCAGCGTTTGTGCTCCCCATTTTCCTTCCAAGAGCGCACTGAGAAAAGGGAAGGGTTGCCCTTGTTCAGTCCTGGCAAGTCCAATCCAGAGCTGCGTAAAAAATGCATCTAAAAAAAGGACCTTTCTTCCAATAAATGGCCATTTAATGAATAAAAGAGAAACAATTGAAGTCTGCAGTAATAGAACAATTATGTGCTGTTGTGCATTCCAGCTGGCTACACACTGAACAGTTCTTACAAATTGCCGGAAACACAGCAGCGCACGGAGCCCATACGTTCCAGGACGGTCATTATTAAGAAAAAATACCATGTGTCAATCTGCTGGTGCCCTCTGAGGGCATTCTCCTCCTAAAATCCCTTAATTACTGCTCTGGGGCTCACGGGTGCTCCTGGCCTGCAGTGTGAGTGAGAGGGAGAGTGCTGGGAGTGGAACCCCGGTGTGATGGTCATTAAAGTCTGCAGTCT
>NW_020955815.1:75534-84181 GCF_003031625.1 Empidonax traillii
TGGCTGAGATCCACCCTGAGCCTGCCCTGACACAGCTCCAGCCATTCCCTGGGGGCTGTCCCTGCTCCCCCCAGAGCAGAGCTCAGTCCTGCCCCTCCTCTGCCCCTGCCCAGGCAGTTGGAACTGCAGGGAGGTCTCCCCTCAGTCTCCTCTGCTCCAGCTGAACACACCAAGTGCCCTCAGCTGCTCCTGAGGTAGGAGAGGGACACACAGAAAGGACAGAAAGAAAGGCAAGGAAGATAAAATAGCTGGTGCTTGTGAACTCCATGTACTCTCTCCTCACATGTGTTTCTTTGATATTTGCTTATGTGGGTGTTCAAATGGCAGTGAGGAAGATGAAGATGGCCCTGGGATGTTTCTCTGTGTGTACAGACCACACTAATTAACAAAGCAGATCACCTGCCAGTCATCAGTCAGAGGTTTGGGATCAGGATTGATGCCTTCAGAGCCTCCAGCCAAAGAGTAACTGGATCAGATTTGAACCTTAAAACAGCCTAACACTGAGCAAAATCATCGCCAACATGCTTGTTCTTCAGCTTCAGGATTTTTATCAGTGTTTCAATGTTAATGGAACTATCTGATGGACAATTTTGGATGCAAAAAAGAGGAGAAAATGTGTCAGAAGGATTGTGGTTTGGTAATGGCGCAAGAGCTTTGGGCTGCAGCGAGGTCCTCACTTGGCTGAGTTCATAATGATCTTTGGTCACTCAGAAACCCTAAAGATCATGGGGGGTGTTCAGAGCCGATGAGTGATGATTAAACACGATATAAACACCTCTGCTGTGTTAGATCTGTGGAAAGAATTTAAATGTCTGAAGTGCAGAGGAGTAGGGATTAACAAGCTGTGAAGGAAGGAGATGTATTTAAGGTGTTTCTGAGTAGGGAGAGGATGAAGTTCCTGCTCCATATTTAAGACATTAAAGCTACTTTGCAGATCTTTCTTCTTTCAAAAGAAAGCCTGAAAGCCCCCGCAGTTCTGAGTACTTGTCAGGGATGTAATGATGGAAATTTTGTCAGCCTTGCTTTGCATAATAGGGATCATTATGTGATGGTAAATTTCTCTGTATGTTCTGTAGGTTCCTAATGTGGGAGGAATAAAATATTCCTGAGGTTTCTTTTGCAGAGCTTGTCAATGAATGGGCTGGGTCAGATTGTCTTCCCGTTTATTAGGAGGAAAAGCTAAGATGACTTTATGCAAGCAAAACAGTAGGAAATCACAGCGCTGGGAGCATCAGGCTTATTGGTTCAAATCCTCCCAGCCTGACAGGTACTTCTTTCTTGCAGCAGCTCTATTTTAAGTTTATGTTGGGAAGTTCTGCTTCCTCCCTGAGTTCCCCAAGTCCTTCTGGGACAGCACTGGACCAGCTGCACCCACCCAGGTGGGCAGTTGCATTGCTCCTGTGGGTGAGGTGCCAGCTCCCTGCCCGTGTCCATGTGGGAAGGGGGCTGGGACAGTGCTCAGCCAGGCAGTTGGGAGCTGGGTGAATCCTCCCGAGGGGCTGCACAGGCCCCTTGCTCGTCCTTTCAGTGCTGCTGCTTTAGGAGTTTCTAGAGACTGCAAAAATCCTTCCTGGCAATAGAAGCCATGGGGTTTTCCTCAGAGGCTCCTCCAAGTCTTTTTAAGGACTTGGGAGTGTCCCACGCGCCTGTGAAGAGCAGCCCAGTCCTAAACTGGGCTCACACAAACCACAGCTGCTTGCTCAAGTAAAGTTCTGTTCTGGCTGGCTACGAATGGCAGGGATGGATTTCAGAGAGGCTTCTCTGACCCTGGCAACCAGCTCCCATCTGCTCCTCTGTGAACCTCAGGGAGACATACGCAGTGAGCTGTGTTATGCAGGACTTTGCAAAGCTCTTGCAGTCTGCTGAGGGCAAACAGGTGCCCAAAGGGGCCACATGGCTCCCCTGGAGCAGCACAGGGACAGGGCACATCCCAGTCCTGTCAACTTCTCGCTTTCATCTGAGTTCTTCAAGTGCTTTTGCTGTCTGCAAATGGTTTCTGTGGTGTCTACAGGACACATGTGGGTACCTGGAGCTGAGAATGGCATTCAGAGGTAAAGTCGGCAGTTGTGTGAATAAATGGCACTTTCTGACAGGCGAGGCAATGTGTCCTTTCACAGGCAGTAAGTAGGTATTTGTTCAAAACAATTAGGACTCCATAGCCTAGTTTAGTAGTTAATCAATTTATATGGTTTGCTGAAGTACCTGCATATGCCCTTAATAAGTACTGACACCCTTTTCCTAGAGCACTGCTATGTGCTCACAGAGAAATTACATTTTTAATTATGCCATACAAGCCTAATGGAAAATTCAATTATGACAGCAGCATTTTTCAGCTTTTGTACAAATAGTGTATTTTCTGTAATGCAGTTGCAAGTGTTGGCTTTGCTGTAGAGCTTTGGGAGAGGAAATGGATTCAGTGCAGAGTTTGTACCATGCTTCACTGTATTATTTATTAATCACTGCTATGTATTATTTGTATGCTGTCATAAATGTCCCACTAGTTGATGCAGTCAAACAGGCAGATGGGAGTCCTTGCTCAAAAGATTCTCACTGGTCTGAACCCAACATTTGTGTGAGTAGTGGAATTACTGAAGCTGCTTCTCAGGGATTTGTGCCTTGTCTTTTGATTCTCTGGTGTCTAACGTGGTGTGAACTCTGATTGAAATGTTTTGCATGGGTTAGGATGTTCACAGGTTTCCTTTGTGCCTAATTAGGCTTCAGGTCATGTTGGGGAATCTTTTTTCATAGGGACAATGTACAAATAGTTATGATCTCCACAACACTCCACCCTTCTCCTCTTTCCAGGCTGACCTGGGGCTCAGTAGTTTTCCAGGGCCATGATTTCTCCTGTAGCTCCAACACACAAGAGTGTTTATTAGCTGATTGTGTGAACTGAAAGCTTCTCTTCTACTCAGGGTTTCCCCTTCTTGAGCTCCAGACAGTCCCAGGGATTTCACTGGGACCCAGCCAGTAATTTTTCCAAACTCAGCAATATTTATGGTGCTTTAAAGCAGCGTGAGCTGCCTTACTTTGTCTGTTGCTTATTCAAAGAGAAAAGATGGGGTTTGCAGTGCTATTCAGAGTGGGTCTAAACCTGCCTCTGCTCAGTACCCAGCACGAGCATCATCAGGGACAGAGTCAGGACAGCAGAGGCTCTTTTGCACATCTCATCCCTCCTGCAGATGACTCCCCTTGGGGAAGAGGAGCCCTGCAGCCGCTACTCCCCAGCCTCAGCAGCTGCTGGCAGCGGCTCTGATTTCTGGGGAGCAGCTATCAATGTAGTTGATTACAACACACCGAGCCCCTGAGCTTTTAAAATACTTTAGTGTCTACAAAGTCACTCAGGTTCTTAATTACCTTCCAGCTCATATGCAAAGGGTACAGCCAACCTTTTGTTCATAACATGAGGGCAACTGCCTTCCTTCCTGTCTCTCTCCAGACTGACAGGTCTGGCAGGCAGGGATTTTCCCGCAGTGCCTGCATACAACGTCACTCACTGGAGGTGCTCTTCTGAGTTAATACAGCATTACCAGGCATTAACAGAGGTGCACTGGAACAGCAGGGATGCAAGGCATGGTTGCCACACACAGAGGTTGAAATTTGTCCCAGTGAATAACCCTAAAAGCCTGGAGCATCCTGATGATGGGTGCCGAGCTCTCTGGCACGGGGCAAACTGAGCTTCTCAGGACAAATTCTTGGTTCCTTTGAACCCATCCCACAGAAGTGCCTGGACAAAAAAATTCATGACATTCTAAATGTTATTTGCTTCTGAAGATCTTTTTCAAAACAGAGCTAGAGGACCAGGATATTTTTAATTAATGTTTTTACTTGTCAACAAGTTTGCCCTGAAACCTGACTTGGCCAGATGTGTCCCTCTGTGTTTGCCCCTGCACTGTGTGTCAGTAGGATGATTTATTTAACAGGGCCTATCTCATTTTTTCTGGTCTCCTTTGTGATAATTGGAAGAAAACTTGTTGCTCTGAGCTCATAATTTTTCTTGGTTCCTTTAAAACCGATTGTTCTGCTTGGGTGTTTTGTGGCTCCTCACAGATAGTGTTATGGGAAGGACTGGAAAACCTGATCACTGGAGAGTGCTGACAAAGTGGATTGACTAGTGTGCAGAGTCACCTTTTCTGCAAACTTTAAAGCATATTCCACAACTATCACCTCTCCTGCCATCTCAGATCCTCTGACCAGACCCTATGTGATCACCTGGTGCTATGTGTTTCCATATCAGCTGGAAACCACTTAAAGCATCCAGTGGGCTCCCTTCTTCCTCACTCCTTTTATCACAGACATCTCCATTTTCCCAGACATTCCCAGTATGGTGTATTAAGGGTGATGTATTAAAAATGAATGAAAGGAAGGGGGAAGGTAAAGAGGGACAGTGCCAAGCTAAAACTGACCATCTGTCCTCCTTCCCTGAAAATGAAAAGCCAGTTTCAGAAGGGAACTAAGGGGACCTTGAGTGGCTCCAGATTTAATGACAGTGCCCAGTGCCCTGCAGGCAGGAGATTGTCAGGCAGAAATTTAGCTGGAAATTATGTTAGCATTTCTTGGGCTGGTTTAGTTTGCTTTGGCCTAATCCACCTTTTTTTTTTTTTTATTCTTTGTCTCATGGAGGTAACTACAGCCCTGCATTGTCTGCTGAAAGTATTGGTGCCATGGTGAGGCAATTTTCTTTCAGCAGATCCATCCCTGAAGCTTTCAGAGTGCCTGAGATTATGGAAGATACCCTGCCTGTGCAACTTAATTGTACTACTGGGCTAATGCTGCTGTAAAGATATCCCTGTTAAGATATTAACTGATAGCAACCCACACAGATTAAATTTTATTTCTTGAATTACGATGATCAGAGCAGTCCCATCAGGTAACACTGCAGAGAACAGGTTTACTAATAAATAGTGCAGAGCAATCCTTCATTTCTCATGTCTGTGAGACGCCTGGAGCACAACAGCTTGCTGCTGGAGGGTCCTGCCTGAGAGGCTCCCAAACAGCAGCCTGCCATTCCATTTTGCCATCCCATTTGTTAAACTGCAGGACAGCATTAGGCTGGCCTGCCATTTCCATCAGCGAGAGGTTAAAACACCACCGAGCACTTCAAAGACGTGCTGGGGAAGAACTGAAAAAGGCCTGGGAAATAATGGCTTCTCCAAAACCCTCATTTTCACAGTGGTTGCAGAGTAAATCTTTTCCTTCCCTGGCCTCCGTGCCGCAGCCCCGCTCAGAAGTGTCGATTCACACCCGGCCTCTCACAAAATTACCTCATGCCTTTCAGCTGAATATCATCCCAATTTTCAGCGCATTAGGTGACAAGAGTATTCAGTGCTGAGGGAATGAATGTTTTAGAGCGCGCCCAGGCACCTGGGAAGGAGATGAGGTGGCAGATAGAGGGGGAGCAGAAGGCACAAGGCAGGCAGGCAGGATCACAAACGGAGCTCCAGGTTCAGGCCTTCCTGTTTCTCTTCCAAAATCTTGTTGCTTCCCACTGAGGCCCACTTTGTTTCAAGAAAAAAAGAAAAAGAACCCCAAATGCAGCCAAAAATTTATGAGTCTCTGGCACGTTATGAATTAATTTTGCCACCCCTGAGATAAAAGCAGTGTTAGTGTGGACATGAGCAAAGTCAGGTTAAGGAAAGATTCCCAAAGCAGAGACTGGGTAGGGGCAGCAATCTGGAGTGGCTCTGGACAGGCCCCTTCTAATGACCATTGAGCCCTCTTGCCACTGGCAGATTCTCAGCAAATCCTTTGCTTCAGAAGTAAGAGAAAGTCTCCTGGCAGAGGCAGGGCAGGGTGTCTCACAGCCCCACATGAGCCGTGTGTGTGCAGTGTGTGCCGGGGCAGGGCAGCTCATCCCGACCCTGCCACGCCTGCTCATCACTGCCCACCAGCAAGGGGCACGTGGCAATGACAGCAGCACCCAGGACACCTCTCCCAGCTGAGGGCTGAGCGAGTGAAGGCAGGTGACACCCAGACCCACATCATCCTGCAGAGATCCTCTTGGTCCCTACGCCCTACAGACCAGCCTCACTCCTACACATGAATGCTGTATTTGGAAATTTTAGGACAGTTTGGAGGGGGCAGACATGCAGTAAGGCTGGGAATGAGATGCAGGTTTGAGCAGGGCCACAACACCTGCCTGGAGGGAAAAATCAGGTTGGAGGGGAGGGAGGGACGGAGGGAATTGCTGCTCCTTTTCATGCACATACAGCTTTTCTTCTTATTCTTGATGTGAAAAGCAAAGGGATCATTGTGGATCTGCAAAGGAGCCTGAGCAAATAACCTTGTTCAGAGGAGAAATCCCATGAGTGTTGACTGAGCAAGGCTCCCCAGGCCACAGAGCTCTGTGCTGGGCTGGGGAGCTGCACTCTCTGCTCTGGGGAGCAACAGAATGTGCTGGGCTGGCAGGGCACGAGTGCCAGCAGTGCTGAGGTGCAGGAATCCCACCTGGGAGCAGCCCTGCAGAGCAGGGGGCTGTTCCCACTGAAGGGAGACAACAGAGATCCACCCCAGCTCTGTTGAAGGAAGCTGAATTCATAAGCAATTGCTGACACTCTGCATCAGTGTATTTATGAAAAGTGCCTGTTATAGGTTAGCACAGTTCTAGATGAAAGTGGAGCAGAAATCCTCCAGGAGAGGGAAGGGGGGTACACCGAAAACCGTGGATGAAGTCCAATATTCAAGCAATAAGACCTTAAGAAGCTGGCGTCATTATAAGATAATTGACTGTGGAGAGCAGTCACACATCCCAAGGTGAAGCATAGGGCACTTAACATATCAATAAGGTCAATTATCTGATTATGTCAGCTGCCTTAGTGCTGTTATTAACCTATATTGCTCTTATTAACCTTTCTGATGAAGAATCTTTCAAAAATAATTATATTAAAGTACAAATCTCTCAAGTTTAAAATATGTGAATGTTTCATTTCAGTAGTCGTGTGTCATAGGATAATGAACAGCTGATTGCCTGGCTGACACAATGAGGTTTTTAATCAGGCTGCTTTCCCCAGGATCAGCCTGTTCTCTCTGACAGCCTTCCCTGGGCCCGGGCAGGCTCTTGAAAGCGCTGCTGTCACCTTACCGATGGCGGGATTTGAAATTGAAATGTGAGCAAATAAGACAAGAAATGTAACGGATATGCCGAGGAGAGGGGTCCTGGGAAAATACCCACTGAAAGCCTCTGCAGTCAGTGCCAATTATTAAAGCATACAGCTGATTCAATTAGTGGCTATCTGCTTGTGCATATAGTGTTTACCACGTAGCAGAGCTGATCAAAGGGAACACACTACTCATGAAAATTTGTCCATATTCTTTTCATCCTTTTTTTTTTTCCCCCTACTGCAGAGCATTTTGAAGCAGGAAAGCATTTTGCCACAACTTTCAGCCATTCTTTCATCTCTCAGGGAATGTGAGTGTTCTAATTTCTACTGGGGATTACTAATTCATTACATGCTTTTGGCAAAGCCAATGCAAATTGTGCTCACTACGAGTTTTGATCACTGTTCTGTTTCTCTGTGTGCATCTGAGCAATAGATGAAGTATCATTTCATGCAGTGTGCCTTTTCAGTGATCAAAACCTGTGACAACTTGTCATGCTTATGCCTTGATGTGGTTTGATTTTTAGATGACTAAACTGAGCATCCGTTAAAGATGCCTTTTTTTACCCCTGTAATTCTTTACTAATTTAAAATCACTGGACATTTGGAAAAGTTTAGGTTAAGATATTCCTGTGTCCATTTTGGTTTGACATGTTCTCAAGGTAGAAGCGTGACTGGTCTCCCTGCTCAAGTGAATTCCTTGGCTAGAGAGGGAGAATCACATGGAAAGCTGAAGCAGAATAACTGTCCTTCCATGAAATTCCCATCCATTATCTTCCCCATTTTGCTTCCTTTGCCAAGATCACCACTGTCAGCACAAGACACCTGGTGCTTGGAAAGTATTTCTGTAATCACTCCACATCTTCTCTCTTTTTATAAAAGATAACAGATGATGAAAGCTGATTCCTTGTTTCCAGGTCGTGCTCAGGAGACCCTGATATACTTCCTGTTGCATTTTGGGAATACTAAAGGTGAATACTACTATTCAAAATGAATCCCTATAAAGTCACCTCCTTGCTCCACCTCTGCCAGACCCCAAACCACTGCAAAATCCAGGCATTTTGTGACCATCACCAGTCACAGCTCCTGGTTCAGGTAGTTCAAGATGATAAACATTTCTTCTTTCTTGCACAACTTTTGTATTTCTTCTAGTCAGATTAGGTGCATCTGTCTGTGCCACACAGACAGATAATCTTGGTCACCTTCCTAGTTGTAATTCTACTGGAAGTGTCTGTGCCAGGAGTATTAGGAATGGCTCTGCTGATTTTTTGCAGAATTCTTTGTAAAGTCTTCTGTGAGCACTGTGCCTTTGCAATGTTCTGGCAGGGATATGAACTACTAGTACTGCAGTGGAAATCAAAGTCTGCTGGGAATAGTTTGAAGGTAAAGAGAGAGCAATTAACTGAAATGAGGACTCAAGGAACACTCTGTCTTGCAAGCGTGGCCTCTGAGCCAAGTCAGTGTATCTGGAGAGGCTGTTGGGAACAGGAACGAATTTACATCCCTTGCAGGAAAACAAGATCTGCTTTTACCTCCCACTAAGGTGTCAG
>NW_020955815.1:84464-86409 GCF_003031625.1 Empidonax traillii
GGAATAGTTTGAAGGTAAAGAGAGAGCAATTAACTGAAATGAGGACTCAAGGAACACTCTGTCTTGCAAGCGTGGCCTCTGAGCCAAGTCAGTGTATCTGGAGAGGCTGTTGGGAACAGGAACGAATTTACATCCCTTGCAGGAAAACAAGATCTGCTTTTACCTCCCACTAAGGTGTCAGAGCTGCAGCGACACTAAATGTTTGGGTAGTTTTCTGCTCATTGGTCTTCCCTGGGGGTTGGAATTGGCTTAGCCAGACCACACCATTATGAAATTTATTGCACCTGTGATCTGAATTTTCTTCTGCCTTGAGGAGAGAGTCTCTTTCTGGGGTACCTCAAAGGTCATGGTTTCAGAAGTGGGTCCCCAGCCCTGGGACAGGCTTGTCAGTCTTCACAGGCTGCTGACATTGGCTGAAGGTTGATGCCATCAGCCCACACACACTGCCAAACTCTCTCTCTTTTTATCTCTGGTTTTCTGAAGAGAACTGGGAGATGCTGGGGCTGCTGTCAGGACAACTTCCACATAAAGTGTAATATCTCCTTCTGAAGATTTTTCTTCTTTTAATCACTGGGTTTGACATTTGTATTTAGGTTCTCTCTCTGTTTGTCAATAATGTCAAAAGAAAGCTCTGTCAGACAAGAGATGAAATCTTTGATTACAAGGCAGATATCCAGTGGTCTGAAACCGGCTAATGCTGCTGTGGGATTGAGTTTCCTTCTAAAGTAAAATCCAAGAGAAGCTATTTGCTGGCCTGAAAGCTTCATTTCCCACATATTATGCTTGTTTTCTGATGGGTGAGTAAGAGTGGTCTGTCAAAAATCTGCTGCAGCTCATCCTTTTGAGGATATTTGTTGGTCAAGGACCACTGAGTGTGTAGGAACTAGGAACTGGCCAGTTGGAGGGAATCTGTACAGAGGAATTGTTAAGCTCTAGAAGATTCTTATAAAGGTAGAGATGGATATTGCCACATTTGTTTTGTACCAGTTTATGTTTTCCTGTTTCTAGAGAATATCTTATGAACACTTCTTCTTTTTCATTTACCAGCAAGGACAGAAGGTTGTAGAAAGGTGTGGGGAAAGAAGGAAACAAAGATGCTGAGAGCCAGATTTTATTTCATATGCTTCCAGTCCTGAGAAAATCTGTGCCAGAACTATCAAAATGGTATTTTTCTTTTTTTCCTTTAGTTTTTCCCTCCAGTGCTGAACTCCACTGTACTGACAGCTTTAAATTCTTTGGTTGTTATATTATTCAGTAATTTGGTGAAAACCTTCCTGTTCGATCTTCCATTTTTCAGGGCTCTAATCATCACTTGAATCATCATATGACTAGCTCTTGGAGTTATGATCTGGCCTTTAGAGATTACTAACCTGTTTCTCACAGTGGCCTGTGAGATGCTTCTTGCCCCAGTATTTTACACTTCAAGCATTTAGATCTGTGTTTGTGGTTCAAGGCATCCCTTGTTCCCCTGAGGCCAAGGGACACAGATGTGGAAACCTTCCTAGTGAAAACCCAGGACTGTCAAGGGGGTTACCCAATGCTTGCCATGGCTTATGGGATAGCTGATGTCCTCTATCACCCTCCAGTTCCTTAGTGAACAAGGAAAGGAAGTGCATGATATAAACTCTTGGTGCTCCTGCAGCAAACAGAGGGAATATTGTGTGTTGTGAAAGGCCCTGATTTAATAAGAGACACTGGAAGATGTAGAGGAATAGAAGGTGTTTAGGTTTGCTTAAATTTCTGCTTTTTCAAGGTCAGCTTTCCAAGTTACCAAATTCAACTTCTTCATTATACCTGTTGCTGTAGCTGCCTGTGCTGCAGCTTTTGTCAATGTACAGAGGTGGAGATTCTCCTTTTTTCCTTTTCCTTTTCCTTTTCCTTTTCCTTTTCCTTTTCCTTTTCCTTTTCCTTTTCCTTTTCCTTTTCCTTTTCCTTTTCCTTTTCC
>NW_020955815.1:87183-108099 GCF_003031625.1 Empidonax traillii
TTTTTTTTTTAATTTTTGTCTTATTTTTCTTATTCCTGTTTCTTTTTCATCCTCTTTAGAAGCTGAGAAGGACCAGAAACACTGTAATAGGTTCATAGGATGACCAGTCATTCCTGTTTTAGTGGATATTGTCTCATAGAATTAGTAGTCTGTAAAATTCCCAAAAGGCAGGCACAGCTGAATAGACATAAAATTTCTTCTAAACAAATAAACAGATTTTAAACAAGCAATGAAATATCCAGACAGCTATTTGAAATGATAGGGAACTGTTGAATTTTTACCTGAACAAGTTAAGCAAATCAGAAGTAATTATATTTGCTTTGACAGAGAAGTGAGGGAGTTCGGAGGTGGAAAACTCTGACACTTGAAACCTCTTTTAGAGACATGGGGCTTGGCTGGTTGCCATGGCCTGCAAAGTCTGCAATCAATTGTTCCCACTAATAATTAAACAGAAGTTTATGAAGTTTATTCTGCTGGGATTTTGCTACAAAAATAATGTTTTGAGACTTTGTAATGATGTCCCAGTTGGACGCTGCTTTCATGAGACACATGACTCATGAGAAAATGAAATCCCACACAGTTCAAGGGAATGTAGAGATCAAGAGCCCTGTTCAGCAGAAGAAACCCAGCAGCAGAGAGACAGAATTTGTCCCACTGGTCCCAGGGGCATCTTGGAAACCACCACATCTGCTCAGGATTGTTTAGTCTGGTTTGTGTGGTTTTGTCCCAGCTACCAGAGCTGCCACCATGGTCACTGCAGGCAGGGGGGTACAGTGGCAGATGAGCCTTGAACAAGCCACTTAAACAGAATTCAGTTTAGTTCTGCTTTCCTGTGGGTGTAGATGTTTCTCTGGACTTCTCAGCTTGCAAAACCGTGAGGCACCTCGCCAAGAGTTTATCTGTGGGTATTTTTGCTCTTAGTCACCACCAGGAAATGCAAAATCATGTGGAAATGAAAGCCAGTTGGAGTGAGATTGCACCATCTTGGTTTGCTTTGGAGTCAATTCTTACTTCATCTGACATTCCCAGTTGTCTTGTGTTAGTACAGGAGGTGGTGTGCTTTGCTGTGCCATGTCAGCAATGCCAAAGTGATGCCTGAAGTTACTATTTTTCTATCAAGAGCCTGTTTGGTGGCCAGCATGAGCCTGAGTTCCAGAGCTTGGTACATGCTCTGTTGACCAAGCTCAGTCAGAGTCAGCCAGCTCTGGTTTGGGGCACATGCCATGGGACTGGGGGCTTTGGCAGAGTCATGGCACTGTTGGTCGTGGCATGAGGCACTGCAGCTGTAACTCCTGGGGTGAGGGAGCTTGGAGAGCAGATACTGGGCAATAGGGAATGCTGGAGAGCACAATTTCATGCAAAACTGGAGCCTGCAGCGATAGAGGGGCTTGTATCAGCCATGGTGTGGCCAGCAGGACCAGGGCAGTGACCATCCTCCTGTGCTGGGCACTGGAGAGGCCCCACCTTGAATTCTGGGCTCAGTTTTGGGACCCTTGTGACAAGAGACACATTGAGAGGCTGGAGCATGTCCAGAGAAGGGATGGGAGCTGGGAAGGGGCTGGAGCAGCAGGAGCAGCTGAGGGAGCTGGGGGGGCTCAGCCTGGAGAAAAGGAGGCTCAGGGGGGACCTTCTGGCTCTGCAATCCCTGACAGGAGGGGGGAGCCGGGGGGTGTTGGGCTCTGCTTCCAGGGGACGAGGGATAGATGTAGAGGAAATGGCCTGAAGTGGCACCTGGGGAGGTTTAGAGTGAATATTAGGGAAAATTTCTTCACAGAAGAAATGGTGAGGCATTGGAACAGGCTGCCCAGGGCAGTGGTGGAGTCACTGTCCCTGGAAGTGTTCAAAAGGTGTGTGAATGGGGCACTTGGTGACATGGTTTAGTATGGCCTTGGCGTTGCTGGAGGAACAGCTGGACTCAATGATCTCAGAGGCTTTTCCAGCCTAAGTGATTCTCTGATTCTATACAGGCAGGATGGAGCAACTGAAGAGATCTGTGTGTAAAGCTTTGTGTTCAGCAGTGCTGCGCTCTGGGAAGATTCTGGTGCTGAAGGAGGTTTTGCCAGTCAGCCCATTTCTACTTATGACTCAGCTGCCACGGCCACATTGCATATTCCTTAGTTACCTGAACAGGGAGTGAATGGTGAACCACACAAACATTTGGAGCTGTTAACATTCACACACAGTTATTTTTTCATAATAACAAGCACCCTGGGGAGGCCAAACTCTGACTACGAGGAATCTTGACAGAAAGTTCCCAGCTTGGAGTTGTGGGCTGGTTTTTTTTCCCTACCACTGCAGTGAGAACAATTGATCTGGTGGGTAAATGGCAGGAACACCCCTCGAGCTGCTGCTCACAGCTCTGTCAGAGCGAAGTGCAGCTCCCAGCACTATCCATGTCCGTCCCTGCAGCAGCTGAGCTGCTTCCTGGGTTGCCCCTTCTGCTCAGGGAAGGTGGGAGAGGCAGTGTTGGGGTAGCTGGGGGAGCAGCTGAGGGGGAGCCGCAGTGGAGCCAGGTTGGGTGGCTGTGGCTCGCTGCTAAACCCACGTGCGTTGGAGCAGTGGCAGGTGTTAAATAGTAACAGATGTTAATATTGACAAACTGAAGTGGCTAAATGCGGAAATACAGCCCTGCTGAGACGTGTGAAGTGAGGCAATGACCTTCACACATTACAGATCCAGTCAATAAAAAGGAGTTTGACTCGAGTGAGATGATGCTGCATGTGCAGTAGGAGCTGGGCCGGTTTGGGCGGCGTGGAGGAACTCCCTGTGCCCAGGGAATGGGATGGAGAGTCTGGACAAAAGAGCTGACCAACACCAAAAAGCCCAGGCTTCAGCAAACCTGTTTTCAGCACCTAGTGACTGTGTGAACTCTGTTTGTGTTCCAGCCCCTCTTCAGACATGGAGAAGAGGCAGCTCTGTCAAACACCAGGTCCCCCTGTGGCTTTAGCCCCTTTTATCCACATTTTCTCTTTTGTTTGTACAGATCAAGGGTCCTGATGTCTGCTCTGTTTGTGCTGCCATAGAAGCTTTTATATAACCTGTTTTATATCAGACCTCAAGGTGTTTAGGGTCACAGCTTGCTTTTGTGACTTTAGCCAGGAAATTCAGTGGGACAAGGTTTTGATCTCTTTTGTTCCAGGGAACAACAGCAATTTCTGCTGTTTTATGTGGTATTATTCTGAAATTTGAGAGAGAAGGAGATGCTATGTTAAAGGGAGATGGGTTTTTTTTTTAGAAGCTCCCCTGTATCCAGTCCACGCTGTGTATCAGCAGAGGTTTCACCCCTTGAATGACTCCTCAGCCTCAGGAGCCCCCAGCAGCTTGTGCTGTGCACAGGCCATCAGAGATCTGGGGAAGCAACACAGCGATAGAACCCTCTTTGTGCACCTTGCTTCCATCTCACAGGCCCAAACCCACGGAGGGGAGGATTTCCTGGCTGAAGGGAAGGGATATGCCAGGTTGTTCCTTTGAGCAGCCTTTGACTGGGATCCAGTTTGAAAGCAAACATTGAAGCCGTTGGTTTAAACATGCTGGGGTTTTTTCTGTGTTTTGGGAACTCAGTAAGATTTGCACCAAGCCTGGTCAAGGCAGTGCTGCCATAGGGGGTTCAGAACTCGAGGCATCCACTGGGACCAACCAGCCTGGCATGTTTTTAGCTGGCATCAGCTCCCATGGCAGCAGCACACACTGAGATCACAGCCAGGAGACAGCGCAGGGATGTTCAGTGACAATATTAGTGGTGGAAATCAGCTTTAATTTTTCACTTCCCATTTCTCTGCAGATCAAAAGTGAATATGCAACGTCTTCATTAGCAAGGCAAATACCTCAGCACGCAGGAACTGGGGCGATTCCCTCTCCTTGCGAAGCGCAGAGCAGGAGATAAGCACACATCAAAGGGGGAACCAGTCACTCCTGTGAAAAGATCCCAGGCTGAAGTGCGAGGCTCCTGCTCAGGGCCCAATCCCACCTGACACATGTCAAGTGGAAATGAGGAGTTTTGCTGCTGTTTGCTGATTACAGTGGGATTCTTTGTATTAGTATTGCTCAGGGAAGGGCCCCACAACAGACCCGACGATTGCAGGTTTGATTTGCAGATGAAATAATAACTATTGTAACCAGAGTTCAGCCCTAGCCTGCAGAACTCCACTCCTTGCACCCAGGCTCCCTTGAGACAGCTTAACAGGCTCAGAGCCTGACTCACCCCTCTTTCAAAATGCAGGACTGAGGGGATGAATCTCCCACTGACTGGGAGGGACTGAGGGGATGAATCTCCCACTGACTGGGAGGCTGTAGCTCAGGTAGTTGGGCAAGATGTCTGGGACTGAGGTGCCAATGGTAGGTGACCCTGGTGAGCCAGGCTCTTTTTTGAGGTTCCTCTTCCTAAATCAGCGTGTTTGAAGCCATGCACCTGCAGCAGATTAACCTGTTTTCCAGCGTGCCTCACCAGGGAGGGCAGGTACAGGGGAGGTGCACTGGCAGCTATTTTCCAACATCACCTTTTCTGAAAGAGGCTGCAGGGAGAAGAAAGGTTTGCACCAGCAGCCTCCAGGTGCTCCCCTACCAGGTTTCCAGGACAAGGTGCCCCTCACATTTGAACCCCCAGAAGTGCTGAGATTGCTGGAATTAAGACCTCCAAAGGGCAAAAACCTGTGGACTTCAGGACAGACAGGAGTTCAAATGGGCTGCATGTTTTTTTCAAGAATTATGCAGAATCTGAACTTTGATTAGCTGGCTTTGTATTTCCAGAGCACTAGAAGCAAGGTGAATTCTGCCTTGGTAATTTTTAAGCTTATTTTGTCTCATCAGAAGGTTTTAGCATTAACCTATAACCAGTGTAACTTTTAATGTGATGACACAGAGAGCTTCAGTTGGCAGAGGTCAGTTCTCAAGGATTTTAGCCTCCAGGAACCTACTGATTTTTAATGGGAGTCACACAGCTGTACCCCTGCATATAGTTTTGAAATTCATTCCACAAAGCCAGAGTCTTTCCAAGCCTTTGTTTCAGCTAACATCATTATAAATACTTGAATGACTTTTGGAGATCATATAGGATATATCACCAGTCAAAATGAGTTAGAAAAAAATTGACATGCTCTTGCATCTGGGGAAGGACTGACTTTTCTTTGAGTTGTGTTGTTTTCTTTCATTTGTAATTAAATTATTTGCTCTGAAAACTGCTTGGTATTGACAAAGAGTATGCTTTCTCTCCACTGAATACAATTTTTTCCTTTACTTTGTGAGTCAGATATGAAAAACTTACCACTATGATACTTAGATAAAAAAAACCCCTATACGTGTAATGTTAGTGAGCTTGTAGCTTTTAAAGAGCACAGAGTTGCAATCAGCCCCTCTGGAGCAAGAGTTTCAGGGAAAGTCAGTGCATAGAATCCACCTCGCTCTGATAGATGCCCCATAACATGCTCCAAGCTCCCAAGTGTCCAAGAAGCCCAAGATCTATTAGCTGAACATTTGAAACAGTTATCCAGCCTTACTGCCAAAATGTAGGGCATTCATTTTCCTGAATCACTGAGCTAAATGGTTTTTCTTAACTCAGACCTAGGGGCAGAAACACAGGCTCTTGACTCCCAGTCCAGTGCTCTAAATATTTCTCCTTTGTTAGGGAGATGAGCTGCGAATAAATTCACACAAGCCCTTGACAGGAAGAGCACATGTGCTGAGAGGAGGTATTGGCACTGCCAGATATTACACACTCAGTTCAGTTAAGGGGTTAGTGTCTGTTTATAGTCCACGGGGATTTAAGGACACATTCCTCAAATGTCTCTGAATTCCCCCCTGGAGAAGCCCTTCCCTCTTCTAATCAGAGACCAAGTTATCTAAAACCTTGTCCATCTTCTCAGAGCCCCCAGATCAGGCTGGATAGTCTCTACCAGTCTTACTGCACTTCTCTGGTGAGACGTCTAAGTCAGAGCAAACTATTTCATTGACAGTTTTTGCCCAAAGGGTCATGGGTTATGTCCACCTCTAGATATTTCCTTCTGCAAAAATTGCTACCTCCTCTTAGCCACAAGGTTGCCATCTTTCACTGCTGACATCTGCTAAAAGGGAAACCTGGGAGGCTGACACCAAGCTCTCAGCGCTCAGGGAGTTCTCAGAGGTCTAGCTGGGCCAGGCTTTTCCTTTCATGCAGTGAAATCACCCACATTGTGATTCTGCTTCAGCTGGGAGGCTTGGGGGGCTCAGGGGGGAGAAGCCCAAGGGCTTGTCACGGTGCCCAGGGCTGGGCAGGGAGTGGGTGTCTGCAGAGGGTTTGTCTGGTGAGCATGTCAAGCTGTCCGTGCCCTTCCCAGTTAGGGGTTGTGCACCTTGAGGTTCTAAACTTCAGGCTAATAGGATTATCTGTGTATCTTCATTTCTCTTTATTTGAAAAATAAGTTTCCATGTATTGATGTGAAGTGGCTTGTTTATTAATATGCTGGGCATTGCCTCCTCTCTTGCTCATGGTTTGTTTCTGAAGGCTACCAGTCTAAGCTTTCTGTCTGGGCTGTGCAGGAGGTTGGGTTGTTTGCCTGACTCATGGCTTTCATGAACATGTTGCCAAGAGCCTGGTGCTGCCTTCTGATCTCTGGCCTTGCTGAACCCAGACAGTAGCAGAGGTGCTGGAGGGTCCCACTGCTCAGCTCCTGCCCTGGTTTCTGTGTCACTTGATGCTCATGTGGTTCCAACTGACTGGAATTTGGGGAGCTTGTGTTGTGGGTGCTGCTCCTGTGGGTTTGTTGGTGTTGGGCAGGCACTTGCTCAGCACAGGTGGCAGCAGTGGACTCATCCACAGGCTCTTCCCTGGCTGTGCCCTGGGGGTGCACAGAGCAGCCCTTTGAGCTTCTGCATCACCTGCACCAAGACCCTGCAGTTCCTTTTCCAAGCAAGGCTCTTTAGGATGAGACGAGGTTTTCTGGGGTTTCCCCCCCACCCCCAAAAATTAACTTTTCCATGAATAAGGAAAATACTTCTTTAGAAGTTCTGGTTTTCAGCTCTTAAATTTTTTATATCTATTCACGTAACAGCTGAGCTGTTCTTCTCTATTAATGTCTGCTTCACTGTGCCTGTTTCTCAGGGGCACCAAATCTGTCTTGCATTACATTCTGGTCCTTGTATTGTTTTACCTAAGCCCTTTAGAAGGTGGTTCATTTCTAACGGCAGGTGTAACAGATCTGGGTTTCCAGGCCTGTGCTTCCTGATGATCCTCAGCTGGGCTGGATCAGGCTCTGCCTCTGCATTCATTAAGGCTGGTCCTACTCACTCCCCCACTGAGAGAGCCGAGAATTCCCTGTGCTGGTTTCAAAGTGACCCTGCCGAGGGTCAGCAGCCACTCCCGGGAGCAGCGGCAGCGGCAGCGCCGCCACCCTGACATTGATAAACCACAACAGATTGTTTAACATATTGTTCCCAGTCCAACATATTGTTCGCATTCATCATGGAAGCAATCAGTACAGAGCATTTTATTGCAAACCTGTTTCCTGGTGCTCATCATTAGGTCATTAACCTTAACAATGTCAACATGCTGTCGGTATGCAGCGTAATTGCAGAGCAGCACAGAGCATTGCACGGGCTGGGCCACATGCAGGGCCCAGCTTAAGAGCAACAGAAACGCTGCACCAGCCTGGCACTGCTGGGGAATAAAGGCAAGTTTGGACAGGAGATGCAAATTAAAGAATAATGTAGCCGTACCTCAGGGGACCCAAAGAATTCCTCAGCAGAACCATAATTTCCTGTGAGCACCCGTGCCAGGTGAAGGGGTTCATTTTACAGTCTCAAATTCCAGGTACTGGTTTTGTTGTTCTTTTCCTGTCATGCCTTTGGCAGTTCCCAGGAAAAGAGATGGGCAGTCCAGTGACTTCTGGTCCTCTAAAGGCAAACACTGATCTTGGCAAGGCTCTCCTCTGACAGTGCTTGTTAAAGCAGCAAAGCTCGTGTCTCCTGGGGCTGGTTGCTCCCAGGCTATGTGACAGAGTTTCAACAAATAACATGTATATGGAGGAGTCTGGTAAGAGCACGTAAATTCTTCAGGAAAATATCCTGATTGTGTACTAAACTTGGGGGAAAGATTTCTTTTCTTACAAGACTTGCTTAGTCAGTTATAAGGTATTGTTACACTCTCTGTATGAGCTCTGCTTGGTTATTACAGAGATTATCAGGACACCACCACCTTTTTTAGTGTAGATGGTCAAACTCTTCAGAGTAAGGCCTGTCTCTTGGCACGTGCTGGACCTTACACCAGGTCCTGGCAGTGTCACCTAGATCTTGTCATAATGCTGTTGAGTGCTGATAAGCTGTGGTTTGGGTATTAAGGTTGAAATATAAGATACCTGTGGGATGTCAGCTTCCATTTCTTGTTGATTTTTATTGGCAGTTAGGTAGATGTGAACATTTCAGCCTCAAGTTCTGCTGAGTTTTGATTGCCCTGCAGCAGTACATAGGTGGGGTCTAATTAACTGCTGTGCATGGGACTGAAAAAAGCATCTCTTTCCTCTCACTGCTCCAGGTGAAACCACAAATTACTCAGCAATGTGAAGCCAAGGGCCACGTTTGTGCTACAGGAAAAGAAAAGGTGTGGCAAGGAAGGTGCCAGGGAATGGCAGTTCTTTAGGGAATCCTCCCCTTGCTGCCTCTTTTCCCATAAAACACGAGTCCCTTTTCCTACCAGACTGGCCAATTTCTGCTGTCTTACATTTTTCTACTTTAGCAGGGAGCACTGCTCTGCCTTGATAGGAAAGTCCAGAGGTCTGATTGACACCCTGTTTCTTCCCCATTATAAAATAAACTAATTTCTTTGGTTTTGCACAATATTCTTTTGAAAACAGGTATTGATCTAAGCGGGTCTGTAGACTGGGTAATCAATATCCACCAGTTTGGGGAAAATAAATAAATAAAGGGACAGAAAATGATGGATGAGAATACCATTGAGTGCTTTTTGAACTGATGCTTTTTTCTGACCGCTCAGCTCCTGAAAGGGTGGGCTGGGTTGATTTTGTAGCAGCAAACTGATGTGAAAGCTTTCAGATTCCCAACTTCAAATTAACCCAGTTGTTAGACGTTACTGAGTGAATTTGAACCGGTGATGCTTTCTAAGCTGACTCTTTTATCCAGTTAAAGACAATAGCCTGTGAAGAAGGAGAGGCTTTCCTTTCTCCCACGGTGGCATTTATAAAGCGTAATCAAGCTCAGTGGTTTGACATTTGTATCTCTCTGAGCCTGTCTCCATGGATCAGTCAGAGCCAGGTTGGAGGGCAAGTGGAAAGACTTCATCAGCAGAGTATCACTGGAGTGCTTCAGTCCTAGAAATCCAGAGAAGCTGCTACCCTTATCTTTCTCTAAATCCACTGTGCATCTCACACAGAACTTGCACGAAGCACGTTCAATCCCTAAAACACAGTGTAAGTGGAAAGAAAATGGGGGTGTGAGCTTTCTGTGTGCTTTCTGCATGGGGCAGCATCCAGCTGCAGGGCTGTGGGAATAATGTGCTGTGGCTGCAGACCAGGAATCTTCCTTTTGGCTTGTGAATGCCGGAGTTAGCAATCTTCCTCCAGATACCTGTGTTCTTAGCTGGCTGGATCCAGCTTACCTAGCGGGTCCTGCCTCACTCTGAGCGATGAGTTTGGGACCTGAAAGCCTCTGGCAGAGGGTGAGAGCTGCTCCAACCCATGGTAGAGCAAGCTCTTTTCATCCTCAGCCCATTTTCCGATTCCTTTTGGATGCTAAAACCTTCTAATGAGCCAATCCCCATTCTTTAAACCAGCAATTAAAAGCCAATCTTACAGAGAGCATGGCCAGTCTAAACTTGAGCTTCCTCTGGAGCAGAGGGAAGCAGTGGTCCTCTGAATTACACCCATGTCACCAGAGGGAGAGGAAACAGGTGCCCTTCAGATGCAGTTTCAAGCAAATGAGAATGGCCCAGGAGGGGTGGGGAAGGAGGGACAGCCTATTGGTGAGGCTGCACAGACTACTGCAATCAACCACAGCTGGCTGAAGGATCGACTTTGTTCTGAGAGCTGGTGGAAGAGCAGGAGAGTTTGCAAAAGTCCATTTGAATGGAGAGGAAATCAGGCCATGCTTTCAAAGCTGCTTGTTTTTTCTCTCCCCATCCATTGAATGTAGCTTCTTGAATAGACCTTGGCTGTCATTTCCAGAATGCTCAGGGAGCAGCTGGCCTGAGGTTTGGTATGTATTAACAGAGATCAGATAGGATGAGTGTAGCTGTGGCATGGCTGGGGAAGGGAGAAGGGCTGGAACAGGCCACATGCTGTGGGTGTTGTTCCTGTGAAGGGGCCTCTGTCATTTAAACAAACAAACAGGCTGCAGAGAACTTAATTCAGCTCAATCAGCTGCTAAGCCTGCCCCTAAGCAGAGGCACCTCCCCTGGCTGCATTTGGTCAGATTATCAGTTCTCTCTTTCCCCTGGGAGAAGCCTGGCTTTCCACGAGCAGCAGACGGATAGGAAGGATGGGCACTGCCCTTTTTGAACAACCTTGGCTTGAGGGCTCAGTGTGAAAGCTCTCTGAGTATTTGCAATGCCTGATGGGGAGACAACAGTTGGAGTTGAAGACTGACCCCTGGCAGAGGCATGTGTGTGTTTGAACTGACATCAGCTGCCCAAGACTGATGTTTTGAAAGAAAATAGCAGTATTAGGCAAAAAAAGAGTTAGCCAACTGTCTGATGGACAAAGAGAAGAGATCTGGAGGGAGGTGGAAGTTGAGAAGGTGAATGGAGGAAATGGCAAGGCAGAAATCAGGGACTCAGCTCCTGCCGCTGGCTCCTTCCCTGCCCTTGGCCAAGGTGAATTAGCTGAATAAAACTTTGCAAATATGAGGAACAGCAGAGTGATTTTAGGCACTGAGTTCCAGATAGTGAGGTCGAAAATGAAGTCCTGCACCATCCATGTCTTCCAAGAGAAAGCATGTTGTCATTGTCACAGCTACACTGGTTCCTCATCCTGATGTGATTATAACAATTTCTGACTCTTGAATTACCACCAAGAAATGCCCAAAATATACTTAAAACAAAATATACTTAAAACAAAGACTCTAAAGCCTCCTCTTCAGGTAAGTCCCCAGTCAACTCTTTTAACTAATGTATTTTAGAGGGATCCTAGTGGAGTCCTGATGAACAGTGTCATCCCCACAGACAGGCACTGAAGGGAATCTGATAGTTTATTTATTTCCGTGTGCCTCAGAGTGCCCAGCTGTGTGCTGAGACAGCTCCTCAAAGTCTCAGAGTTTTGGGATTGGGGGGGTTGGATCTCACTTCAGTTTGTCCATCCCAGACATTTGACCTGATTCCACTTCAGGGTGGCTGGTTATGTGAACCTGGAATGAGCTGAAGTATCTGCAGGTTGCAGGTACAGGAGGAGCACAGCTGGCTGTTTTGATTTGTATATGTTTATGTAAATGCCTCATAAAATATCCCCCATAGGGACAAGCCAAAGTCACGCATCATAAAGATCAGCTCCTGTAATGGCTTATTTACAACTGCATTTGCCAAGGCAGTGAAAAAAATATGCCTGTGTTTATAGGAAATTAATTTCTGCCCCTTCAGTGATCACCCCTGAGCAAGCAAAAGACCTGAATTATCCCAGTTGCTTCACTCTGGCAGAGAACTGCTCTTCAGAGCCTCCTGCAGAGCAATCTGGTGGGGATGTTTAATCAGAAAACCTTAAAGCAGCAAGGTCCCAATCCAGCAAGCTCAGTGCTCCTGCAGCAAGCAGTCCTTCTTCAGCAAGCCACTAAATCACACCTTAATTTTACACCTGTGCAGGACTTGGATACCAGGCTGGATTGAAGAAGGTGTTGTAGGGCTTTTGCTGAAGAGGAATGGATTTTTGCCTTGGGCTTGAATTAGCATACAAAGAATAAAATGCCTTACGAGGCAGATCAGCAAGGTTATTTAAAACATCAAACAACCCAAGCATGACAGGACCCACCAAGGGAGGAACACTTGTAGTGCCAGCAGATGGTGCTCTGCCAGCTCCCTGCGTGGGTGAAGTCCACACACCCCAGTTTCATGCAGCATTCCCAAATCCTTAGGGCTTGGGGCTGCTCCCACGTGGCACCTTCGCTGGGACTGAACCTTGAACACCCAGCTAGGGATGCTCTGCAGAAAGCACCCGGACTTTGTGGGAGTCTTTAGGTAACTCTTAGCCTGCAGGTAAGATTTTTGCACCAAGAATGTGACTACTGACTGCTGTGAATGAACCAAATCTGAACCATCTAATTCTGCAGGGCTTCTTCTTGAGAATGGGAAAGAGTATGTGGAAACCTCCTTTTCCAAACTGAAGCCGGCTGGAAATTTGTCCCTAAATTCATTAAACGTAGTTTTTGTCATGAAATATGTTGTAAGATTGACACATTTTGTTATATTTTTTTTTTAAAGATTCTGGCAGAGTGGATGATGTTGCTGCCCTGGGCAGACCCAACTTCAGGACAAACACTGCTTCTGGCCCAGCTCTCAGCCCTGTCCCCTGGTAAGATGGTCCCTGAAAATTTGGGGCCATCAGAGGCACCTCTGCCGTGCTGCCCTGGAAGAGGGGTTGAGTGTTTGGCAGCAGAGGCAAACTCTCTTGTAGTCTCTGCCAGTGGAAGCACGGCTTGCATCTGTCCCTTTGTAGCCAAAGATTAATCCCGGGAGAGATAAATAGCAGCAGATATGGGCAGCTGTTCAAATTAACTGTTTTGTCTATATGTATCCACCCCACTGCGTGTGTTAAATCCAGCCCTGGTTGAGCCCTGTCGATGAAAGACAAGTCTGTTTTCTTGCACGTCTCCCTTAAAATTTGAGGAGTTTCCCTGACAGAGTGATGCATAGTTATGGGCTCAGTTAAAGCTAGAGTGATTTATGGCTTACACACTGTAAATCAATAAAAAGAATCACAGACATTGACAGCACATTCACAGCCCATTTCTTTAAATGGAAGGCACTTTTCTATCCTTCCCATTTCAGACCGGTTGGACCATGGGGATGTTCCTGCCACTAACAAGTGCTAAGAGAGTCTTTATAAAGCTTGTAAAACCCACATCTTATGTAATACTTCTCCTTATATGCCCTTCTTGCTATAGCATCATTTCCAGTCATAGAAAGTACCATGTCCTGCACTCTGGCTTTTGTGATTTCCTTCTCCTGGGAGGTATGTGAACAAAAAACATAAAAAATCTGCTGGATTTTCAGCCCCTCCAGACCAGTTCACTAACTTTTGCCTTTCCAGCCTTGGTATAAATCCTACTGAAACTGCGTTTGGTTGGTGTGACTCTCGGTGTGAGGTTGAGTGTGTGCTGCGGGTTCTGGGAGCAGCAGAGAAGATGCAACAGGTGAGGGCATCTCCCCCTCCAGAGCGGCTGTGGGGCTGCCCATGAGCCTTGGGGGCTGCAGGCTGGATTTTGAAGGGAAAGAGGGTCCCACTGGATGAGTGGGATGCTCTACCCTCTGTTAAAAGGGTGCTGATCCCACACCTGGTGCCTCGAGTGGGGTTCGGGGCTGTCTGTGCAGGGCAGGTGGGTCCGAGGTGCCAGCCAAGAACCATCTCCTTTATTTACATGTAGGTACCAGTCCTGGAGCATGTTTAACTGCTTTGCTGAAATGGGCCATAAAAGGGCCATAAAACTTAGCCATTTAAGTTCAGAGAAGCATTAAGAGACTTCAGTGGTGGAAGGGTTATAAATAGTCCCCAGCCCAGCCAGCTTCCACAAATTCTGCTCTGAACGACCCCCCTCCAATTATCTGCCGTCGGCTTCTTCCTAGGACAGCCATATAACAACACAGGACAATTGCACAGGGTTTCTTCAGCCGAGTTCCTAACGCTTGTCTAAGCAGCAGCACTCAGCAACTTGTTAAAAGTTTCAAGCTGAATGATGATGTCTTTTAGAAAATCAGATTTTTTATTAAAGCTTCCATCTGCCTTTAGAGGCAGCAGGTATTACAGGTGTGATAATCCCTTGGGAACACAGGATATCTAAGCCTGTGCTTAGATATTCTTTGGGTAAGCTGAGGACTTCCCTGAGTCAGGCCAAAAGCGAAATTATAGCAGCTTGAAGCAGTGTAATGTCTCCCTTGTGGTTTTTTTTTGATGAGAGACCAGGATAAATGCTTTGCACGATGGGCATTACCCACAGAATTGCAGCCCCATATATTGCAACCAACACCTCATCGTGGTGTGCAAGAGTAAATGAAGAAGCAGCCGTGATTCTAATTACTCTATGCTAATTGGGCTGCATTCAGGCTTCATTGATGATGCTATTATGCTGCAAGAAAACAATGGCAGCATATGTACTTACCTTGCTCTACTTATCCTATGATTATTCTCTGTTAGTACAGAAACATACTGAAAGTATCAGCCTGCACACAAATTAGCCCATGAAACGGACAACTGGAAGCTCAGCCCTGGAGCAGATTCATTCTCTCTTGCTCAGCACTGAATGCAATATTGAGGATGCCACAGCAGCTTTTATCTTGTACTGGGCATAGCTTGTAATAGCATTTGCAGTCTTGTGTTTCCTCACAAGAAAACAATTTTGTATTCCCACTCAATCCATCCTGATGTCCTTATCTGATGGGATCCTCAGTGCAGCTTCCCCATGGCCTCTGGATGTTGTGCTGCCTGGGGAAGCATCACCTGCACAACCTGCATCCCACAACCTGCTGCTGTGTCCCTGCCTGCCAGTGAGACCCAGCCTAAACCTCATAAAGGAGAGGAGAGCTGGATCACTCACTGCTGCTTTGGTAACAGGGGCATAACTTGTTTTCTCTGTACACTGCACTCAGACATTTCCATACTGTTTTTTACGGTGATATGGAATATGCTGAAAGCTGCTGCAGCCGTTACAAAATCATCAGTGCTCATTTCAAGGTGATATATTCAGTTTGTCTAGCTGGCTGTTTCCCTACCATACGTATTTATTGAAGCTGGCTGAGAATCTTATTCATTGATGGGTTTACTTATTTATTCAAGAACAAGTTTATCAGAATTCAGCCAGGCTTTCTGTCCTCAACATACAGAGATCTAATCAAGCGTTTGAACATACCCATCACGAGAGCAACTGAATGCAAAACTCCATGGGATTCAAAAACTGAATGCAAACTTGATAGGAGCAATGCCAGAAGTCTGCCTGCCCCTGAAATCCATCCCTGGCATTACTCTGTGAGACTGTAACGGCCTCTGAGAGTTAAAGGAGGAAATTGGCCCCAAGTTGCACCCCCAAGTGAGGTTTAGCTTGAATATTAGGGAAAATAATAATTTCATGGAAAGGGTTGGCAAGCACTGGAACAGGCTGCCCATGGAACTGGGGGAGTGACCATCCCTGGAACTGTTCAAAATGTGTGTGGACGTGGTTTTTAGTGGTGAACTTGATGGTGGTGCTGGGTTGACGATTGGACTTGATGATCTTAAAGGTCCTTTCTATCATTTTTCCCTTCAAGGCACCTATTAACTCAAACTACACTCCAGTGTGGAGTCTCTGAGGGTTTTCTAGCAGGTGCCTGTCTCAGGGCCCATCAACTAGTAAAGTGGTCATGATGTCATGTTCAATATTGTGGTCTCACCAGGGAGACTGATTTGTGTTGCATTAAGCAAGACAGGGTTGCTAATATCCACTGAGGTTTACATGGGAAAATTTAAAGCCTATTCCAGTATATTAAATGAGGCTGAAAAGCTTCGATCAATAATTTCCCTTGTATGAAAAATAAGAGATGAAAATGATGGTAGATTGATTCAAAATACTTAATGCCAGATACCAGCTGATGGAAGTACCTTGTAAATAGCATTCTGTACAGTTGCCAACAAATTAGTCTAAATTGTGAGGGTGATTGAAAAGTGTTTTATAATGTTCATCTCCAGTTTAGTGGCCATTTACAGAATTTAGAAGAATATGAAATCCCCAAAGAGTACATGAGCAGCCAGCAGAACCCAGAGAAGTGAGCAGTAGTAGTTTGCAAATGAGATCTTGGAGTACTTTATAAGACAGAAAAAACCCAGAGTTCTCTACAAGCAAGAAGAATCAGTGCTAGTAGTGTTTTAAATTTTAAAATGTGTTTTGTAAGTACCTCCTTTTTCACCAACCCTCTACTTTACTTGGAGATTACGATCTTTGATGTGGAAAGTGAACTGGATGTGGTTTTTAAAGTTAATTTGCTCATAAAAGAGCACTGCCTTCTCTGAACAGCCCTACACTCAGCTGAGATGGTTTTTGTAGGACTAGTTTGTATCTCATCACACTGACTTCTGGAGGGAATCAGAATTGTGTTGCTTGTTGGCTCACTGGGGTGGATGGTGATCTTGAGCAGTGGTGTGATGACTTATCAGCCCAAGATCACATCTAGAAGAGGCTCAGGATTGAGACAAGTCACAGGGTCCCTTGCAGCCTGTCTCTCCTGTCTGTGCAGAGGAGCTCTGCCCTCCACCCTTTTCTCAGAAGTTTTTTCTGGTTCCCTGTTGCTCTGTGAGCTGCACCAGAGCTGTTCCCAGCAGTGCTTGTGGAGGCTGCAGTGTGGATCTTCTCCGTGGCCTGAGAGAAAACAGAGCACTGGGCAATCCAGCAGGAGTTGGTCCAGAAAGATCCATCCCTGCTGCAGCCCCTGGGACCTTGGCTTGCATCCAGAAGCAGCAGTGAGCACCAGTTTTTGATTGCATGGTTTTACGTGGGTGCAGTCACCAGGGAAAGGGCTCTGCACTCTGCAAACTTGGATTTAACCATTGTGAGAACTTTGTGCTGATTTTTTACTGCTTCAGTGGATTGTGGGGCTACAGTGCTGACACTGGAGCTGCTTTCTCTGCTGGCTGAGGCCAAGGCTTCCTGCAGGCAGATCCCAGGGGATGTGCTGACACTGAGTGATGGCCAAGCTCCTGCACAGGGACCATTTGCACTTTCTGTCCCCCAGTGGTGAGCCCTGAGGTTTCCATCTTTACATGGGGTTGTGCAAAAGTCTACTTGGGACAGGGGCTATTTTAGTTTTTGTTTATCTTCTTAATGAATTTAGTGGGAAAGTCCCTGCTCCAAAGTAGAAAGCTCTGGGGAGAATTCATTGCAACCTTCCAGTACGTAGGGAGGGCTTAGAAAGAGAGGGAGAGGGACTTCTACATGAGGAACTTTTTACAGATAGTGATAGGACAAGAGGGAATGGTTTCACACTAAAAAGGGAGATATTAATTTTGGATATTAGGAAGAAATTGTTTCCTGTAAGGGTGGAGAGGCCCTGGCACAGGTTGCCCAGAGAAGCTGTGGCTGCCCCAGCCCTGGAAGTGTCCAAGGCCAGGTTGGTGCACCCTGGGCTGGTGGAAGGTGTCCCTGCCCATGGCAGGAGTGGAATGAGATGAGCTGTAATGTCCCTTCCCACCCAAACCATTGTATCATTCCATGAAAGTCCTCTTGGTTGGAACTGGCACTTTTAATAAAGCATTTTAGGTGCAATGACATCTTCCTGCTCCATGATCATCTAATCAGGAGGAAAAAGACAGTTTGCAGCTACTGGTGCTATAAAAGCAATGGCCAATAATAAGTTTTGTCCTTTATTTTCTGTATTTTATTGGAATAGGAAGAAAATGCAACCAAGGAGGGGCTGCAGAGTGCCCACAGGGTTATGCTGATCACCAGTGCCAAAGGAAAAGTGCTAAAAACGTAATAGCTTCTCAAAAGTAGCAGGAAAACAGCTTTTTTTTTTTTTTTTTTCTGCTGATTCAGTCCACTAATTAGTTTCCAATACTCAGTCCACAGGATTTCTGCAGGAAATGGGTCTTTCTATTTATAAATTGTTGTTCTATCAAGTCACAATTTTTAATTTGTGGCCTTGAGGATTTTCATTTCCTCTGTGTGAGGTGAATTTTAACTAAATTGTGTTCCCTCAGCACTGTACAAGCTGCTGCCAAAACTGCTCCTGGTGCTCAGCCTCGGCCTTTGCAGGGGGGAGGGAAGATGGGGCAGGGCTGAGACTCTTTGGTATTTAGAAATGACCACGAGAAGTGACCTTTCTTCACTTGCTGGCTCTTCTGTCCACCCTCAGAGCCCAGGCTGTCCTCTGTGGCCAGAACTTGCTGTCATGGCTTTCCCTCAGTTCCTGTTCACTGTGCAATCTGCAAAACCCACACAAGCCCCCAGAGAAGTGGCTGGCTCTGCACAGGTGATCATAGAGCCACAGCACACCCTGAGGTGGAAGGGGCCCACAAGGATCATCCAAGTCCAGCTTCTGGCCCTGCACAAAATGGGGTTTGGAATCAGGACCTGTATTTTAAATCCTTTCCAGTTTGGGCTGTTGTGGGATTTTCATTTTAACTCATTATAAACAAGAGGCAAGCTTTTTTATCTGGTGTTGATGGTATAAATACAGAAATTCGGAGAATGTTTAATCAAAGATCTCATTTTGACTTAAAAAACACTGTCAGGTTGTGCATCATTTGTCCATATGTTTTTATAGATACAAGAAACTTGTGATGAAAGTGAAGAGACTTGTATTTTTTCTCTGGCACTGTTTGCTGTGTTTCACAATCACATTCAGTATTTGCACACTTAAAAGAGGCTCTCTGTGTTCATTCTTGGAGGTTATTAGGGTAACAAAGGATTGTGCAGTGCCTTTCTAAAAGTGAGGTGCACTGCAGGAGCCCTTGAAACGTTTTATTAACATTTCTACCTTCTTCTTGCTGAGGAGGAGCAGGTGAGGATTCATGTACATTACTCAGGGCACCTACCTGGCTGAGCACATTCAGCTCACAGAATCACAGACTGCTTGGGTTGGAAGGGACCTTGAAACTCATCTTGTTCCAATGCCACTGCCATGGGCAGAACACCTTCCACTAGACCAGGCTGCTCAATTCCCATCAGCCTGGCCTTGAACACTTCCAGGGATGGGGCAGCCACAGCTTCTCTGGGAAACAAGAGAAGTTCCTCATCTGAAGGCTGAGCTGCATCCTTGGTATTTCCCAGGACTTGGGATGCTGATTAGTTTTCTGAACCACTTGCCCAGCAGGGGAGGTCTCGATGTAAATCCTGGCTCTGGCCTTGGATGGGAGCACCAGAGCATTGCTGGTTCAGCAGCCACTGGGATGTATTGCCATTGTTCCACTTGCAAAGCCTGGCAGTGCCTTTGGAAGTAAAAACCTGTGTGACTTTACAAGCCAAGCAGGACAAATGCAAGAGGATGTTTCCATAGGCATCGATGACCACTCTTTTAAAGGTGACTGGTGTCAAGAGGATGGAGCCAGGGTCTTCCTGGTGGTGCCCAGCAATAGGACAAGAAGCAATGGGCAGAAACTGGTGGCACCAAGTTCCACCTGTACTCAAGGAAGGAAGTTCTTCCCTGTGAGCAAGCACTGAACAGGCTGCCCAGGGAGGGGCTGGAGTCCCCTCTGGGGATATTCTATCTCTGGGGATATTCCAGAAGCATCTGGACACAATCCTGTGCCACGTGCTCTGGGCTGGCCCTGCTGGAGCAGGGAGGTTGGACCCTTCAACTGTGGTGCCTTCTAACCTGAGCCGTTCTGGGATTCTGTGAATGTCTGGCACTGCTTCCCATATTTCCCAGGAAATATGTGGGTAACTGCAGATGTTACTGCTGTGGAAAAGGGGGGTAGAAGCAGGAGGAATTAGAGATATGCTTCACTGCCATTGCTCTATACAGCAAACAAATAAGCACTAATCAGTAAATCAGCCCATAACATTTTCTCCCAGATACTGTCCTCAGATGGCCTGTTTGTTCTAATCCTCCTCAGCACTCAATCACATGCAAAACAGGAAAAAAACCCTCCAAACCTCTGAGTGAGAGATTTTAAACTTACACTGTCTAGGAGCAAATTCCCCCCAAGGCTGGTTTGCAGCTTGTACCAAATAACCTCAGGGCCTGGGCTGGATGCTGAGGCTGCTTTTGGAATCTGCTGCTGATTCATAAACATCACAAGCAGTTGATTTCAGCTGAACCCCTTGATTTAATTACACTCTTGTATACAATGGGGACCTTGTGTTTTCCTATATGTAATGAATATTAAGCTGATAGCCCTGTAATTTCCTGTGCCAGGCTTGCTCTCACTTTTTGCATATTGATACCACATTTGGTTTGTTATTTTCCAATTTTCCAGTCTTCTAGACTTGTGCTCAGCGAGTTCTCCATAGTAATTGCTGTTGGCACACATATTTCCTTCCTCAAATCTGCTCTAACGCCCTGCAACAAATTTTGTCTCATCCTAGAGATTTGCTTGGGTTCGAATTTCTCTTATTTATTCATTGTCTTGAACTCGGCAGCCCTGGAATCATGCAGGACTCTGTCTATAATCTCATATTCCACAGTTTTAATTTCCTCCTTCATCCCAGGCATCCCCCCTTCTCCTCCACGTGCACATGTCAGTGGTTTTGATCTGACCCTGTGACTTTCTGCTGTTCATAAGCCACTTTCCAGTGGGGCTTTCTCAGAAACTCCTGTTCAAATCTGAACACCAAATGGGATTTAAATCTGGTAGCATCAAAAATAATGCTGATATTTACTCAGTCTTCTTGGCCTCTTGGTGCTTTTGGTGTTTGTCCATCTTGCTTTTTCTCTCTGTCTTTGAGGTGCTCATCTGGGTGTGCCTTACCTTGCCTTTGGATGGGAATAAAACTCTTTTTTAGTGAGATTGGGCATTGGAAGGTGTGGGGGATGAGGACTGTGTGCCAGTGGGCAGCATGTGGGGCTGGTCTTGTAGGGCTAGTATGGAATTAAAACAAAAAAGGAGTTGACAACATATTTGGGCTTTTATTTGAACTAGAAAGGAGACTTTAGGTGTTAATCATGTGAGATATATCAGCTGACTGTCTATAAAAGCCAAGCCCAGGTTGCTGCACTGGAGTGCTGGGGAGACACACTTGGCACTGGAAGGGTGAGTGTTTGATGCCTTTGGCTGTTGCTGTCCTGAGAAATTGCAGCACCTTAGGAGGAAGAAAAAACAAAGAGAGAAA
>NW_020955815.1:108370-159762 GCF_003031625.1 Empidonax traillii
TAGGTGTTAATCATGTGAGATATATCAGCTGACTGTCTATAAAAGCCAAGCCCAGGTTGCTGCACTGGAGTGCTGGGGAGACACACTTGGCACTGGAAGGGTGAGTGTTTGATGCCTTTGGCTGTTGCTGTCCTGAGAAATTGCAGCACCTTAGGAGGAAGAAAAAACAAAGAGAGAAAGGGGAAAAAAAGAAAAGCATTAATTGAGGTATCTCCATTTCCCAAGGTGCTGTGTGAAAATCAGTCTTCTCAAATGTGCCCCAAGGAGGGCACCCACTTACTGAAGCCCTGGAGCTCATAGCTTGTGTTCCAAAAGCAGAGGAATGGCCTGTTGCCTGTGGAAATGCTGGGCAGGCTGTGCCCACTGCTGGTGCCTCTGGCTCTTCAGGCTCTTGGGCCCTTTTCCATCTCTGAGATGCTCAAGAGACTCATGGCCTGCAGGAGCAGGTACAGCCTGGCACCTGACACCCCTCTGATGGCCATGATGCAAGTCCAGGTGCTCTTTTCTGTGGGTTCATGGCACTGTTTTCCATCCTGGATATGATTTCTCTGCCTGCAAAACAAAAGCCAGGTGCCCTCTCGGTGTTTCTTTGTGATTTCTTTCCAGGAATATTTACTGAGGGGAGCATTCCCATGGTGAATAATTATCTCTGCTAGAACAAACAGCAAAAAGGGGAATGCCAAACCCCAGAGCTGGCCTTCACCCTTCACACCCTCATGCTTGACTGTACCACTGGCAAGGTAAGCTGGCTGGCTGTGCTTATCCCAGGTAAGCACCTTCCATTTGTCCAAATATATGCCAGTCTTGCTGACTGATTTTTGAATGCAAAATTGTATGAAGGTCAGGGTCTTTCCCAGGACTTAGCATATAGTGAGTTCTTTATATACAGGTGAGTTTTTAATCTCATATTCTTGTGTTCTCCACCTGTCCCTCAGAGTATTGACCAGTATATTTCAACCAGGGTTTAACCAGTATATTTTTGCTCTGTTTTATACACTCGCTTTCCAGTCTTTAAAATCTCTTTCCAGTTTAATCATCACTGTAGTGGCCAAGAGGAGCAGCCACATCCTGAGGCAGTATTCACATTGATGGTGGTGTTGCCATGTGATGATGCGAATATTTCTCTTTTTGTCAGCAATGAGAGCCTTGGTGAACCAGGGTCTAGATCAAAGATACCGTAGTTGGAATTCTGCTTATATTGTCATCTCCTTCTGCAGAGTAACCTACTTCTGGTGCTACCTGATGTAATCAGAAGCAATCTGTGCAATTAAGAAACTCAGAGACATCTTTGGATGGGAAAACTGTCAGGTTACTGTCTCTCCCAGCTGAGTTTTATTTTCCTTAGTGCTCTCAAGGTCTCTTACTTCTCTTTCAAGAGACAATTCGTACTCCCAGGCTCAGCAATTATTGATGGCTTCCTTTGTCAGACAAGCAGGGTATGTGAGCATGTGTGTACCACTCACAGGGTACATACTACTGTCCTAAATGCATCACTGAACATCTTAAAATCAGAAGCATAAACAACATTGCTTACTGAAAACCTCCTTTTTACAGAATTAATTGTACCAACTCCCCATCCAGGTGTACAAAAAAGGGAAATGGCCTATTTTTTTTTCTGCTTGCATGACTTGCTCTTATTCTTGTTGAGAGGGCTGTTCAGGAAGGACACGTGTTCCATTCTTGTTGTGTGGTGATCTTGAGGGCTTAGTGGTGGGCTCAGAGAGCTGTGAATGCTGGAGCACCCGTGGGGTGAGGGCTTTGCTGCATCTGACCCCTGTGGCTGCATTGCTGTGGTGTTGGAGACAGCACATGAGGTATGGAAAGCCTCCTGGAATCAACCTTTCCTCCCAGACATTGCTGCCTTGATGGCTGTCACCACCTGCCCCAATCTGCTGGAGCAGGATTGCCAGTGCCTTCCTTCCCCTGCCTCACCAACTCATTGAGCCAAGTTATCCTAAAAACCTGCAGACAGATGTGCCATTTATGAGGAGCAGCTGAGGGCACTTGGTGTGTTCAGCTGGAGCAGAGGAGACTGAGGGGAGACCTCCCTGCAGTTCCAACTGCCTGGGCAGGGGCAGAGGAGGGGCAGGACTGAGCTCTGCTCTGGGGGGAGCAGGGACAGCCCCCAGGGAATGGCTGGAGCTGTGCCAGGGCAGGCTCAGGGTGGATCCCAGCCAAAGGTTCTTCCCCCAGAGGGTGGTTGGCACTGAACAGGCTCCCCAGGGCAGTGGGCACAGCCCCAAGGCTGCCAGAGCTGCAGGAGGGTTTGGATGATCCTCTGGGGCACAGGGGGGGACTCTTGGGGCTGGGCCTGTGCAGGGCTGAGGGTTGGACTCGATGTGGGTTCCTTCCAACTTGGCATATTCTGTGATTTTTTGGCCAGCTTTGCCTTGCTGACTCTGGACCAGTCGCACCTGTGGTCACTCTGACAGACAGGAGAGGGCTCAGGACACTCAGCTAGTGTGTGGGGACATCACTCACAGCTCTGCAGTGAGCCCTGGCAAAGCAGAAACAAGTGAGAGCAGCATCAGCTGGGCTGCCTGGCACAGAGGAGCTGCTGCTCAGCTCGGAGCTCTCTCCTGAAGGGCTGGCTGGGTGTCACAGCAGGGCATCCCAGGCACTGTTAGCTGTGGCATAGGTTTTGGTTCAGGAAAAGGGGACATTTTTCTGAGACAGCTTTGTGATGAAGATGCTGTTTGTGGTCTGCAGATTTCTAAGTGTGTTTTCAATGGTGGGACTTGCTTGGATTCAGTTTGATACCTCAGAGGTGACTTGATGGTTTATATTTTAAAGTTATATAGAGACCAAATCATCCCCCTGACTGTAGATGATTTAAATAATGTTTCTGCAATGGTAAGGGATGAAACTGTGTCTCCTGCTCTTCCCTGACTGAGGAGAGAGCAGAAAGTGGATGAGCAAGTGGTACATATGGTTGAAATAGTCTCAGAGCAGGAGCTTCAGAGTTATTCATAACAGCTGAGCACATAATTGTGCATAATGCAGCAGGAACGTTTCTCTTCTTGTGATTGAAAGACATTTGCTCTTGATTGGTGTGTAACTGTTGTACCTGGGAATGTCTAGGGGCTGTGAATCTGAAACATTTCAGGCAGGAGTGCTCATCAGTCACATCTGAAAACACCAGAGTGAAATGGCCTCGTGACAAACACAGGCAGGGCTGGTAACGACCTTTACCGGACAGTTTTATAGGGCAAGATAAACAAGAGAGGCTGGATCCTCAGCTCCAGTAAAGCATCCTGTCTGTGCTGCTGCTGCCAGGGCGGTGTCAGTGCTCAGAGATGTGGAGAAATGTCAGGCAGCGCTGCCTCTTTGCTCTGAGGCTGTAACAAAGCTGTGCTGCCAGCCTGGCTGGGGAGCTGGGAGCACCCACGTCTGTGCTTGGGAGCTGGTGAGAAAGGCTTCCTACCAGCAAGCCTTTCCCTCCAATCCTTGTGGAGCAGGCAAAGCAGGTGAGCTTGGACACTGTGCCAGGGATGCTGTGTTAGTGGTACTTTGCCATCACCTCAAATCCAGGCACTGCTCATTTCCTTTAATTCTCCCCTTGGACCAAATGATGGCCAGCAGGCAGGGAGACTGTTTTGGGGCAGCAGGACAAAAGCATGTGGAAGGGCTGCAGAGTGCACTTGGGCATGGTCCTGGTGGACAGGAGACTGTAGATGCAGTGACTCTTGAGCTTGTACACACTGTCCATTCTCCCAGGATAAAACCTGAGATCTGAGTTGGTGTAGGGGGCACCAACTGGGCTCAGATTTCAATTACAGAGAAAACCTGTGCTGCTCCTTTTACCAGGCTTGCACTCAGGTAAGGAGTCCAGTCCACACAACTGCTGATCTGAGACTTTTACCTGTGTGAGATTCATTCTGGAAGAGTAATATCACTAAAAAGGGAACTGGCTGGCTCTCCTAAATTAAGCAATTACTCTTAGACACAGCCCTCTCCGTGAAGTAGCTGGAAGTTGATCCTCAGGCTGAGATGGAAGGTGGTTTAACAAGGTGTTTTACAAAGTGTAGGTGGATAAATTCCTGAAGCATATCTGTATAAACCTGCTGTAAAGGCTGCACAGAGGTTAAGCAGATAGATAACTTCATGGAAGCTGAGTAATCACACTATTACTCTATATAATCTTGCTGGAAGGCATATTTTTCTACAGAGCAATGATACAGAAGATATCTGTGTGTAGTGATTACAGCAGCAGAAATCAATTGCACATGGCAAATAATTTGTTAGCACAGGGATGCACATTATATCATCAATAAAGGGATTAGTTTGTTGAACTCTAATGAGGGTGAGAAGAAAGCAAACTTCATACTGGTATAACTAGTCCAGTCATAATATTGGCAACAAATCCATCTAGTACACATACATCCTTCTGTAGAGGGAGATAAAGTGTGAGGTTTCCTTAATACCCACTAGCTCTATATGTTCTTTGCATGTTCATTATACATCATAAGTACTCATTAGCCTCTTAAAAATAATACTTATATAATATACAAGCACACTGCTACATTTACCACTACAAAGTAAAAAAGGAACACCCAGATGTCACTGCGTCTCTTATGATTCTTTCTGTTCAGGTACAGGTAAGGTAATCAGTTCCTTTTCTTCTGCTCTTTAGGAGCCCTGTCATGGTGTATTAGGTATTCCCAAAGGCAGCACAGTCCTTTATCCTTTGCTTGGATGGGGCCCCAGCACTGCTGGACTCAGCTCAGCTCCTCTTACACAAAACCTGCTCCCTCACTGCACGAACACTGTGCTGTGACAGACACAAATCAGTGTGGAGGAGAACCCTCCCCAACACCTGCAAGGTGGGTTGGTTTAATTATCCTCAGTGCAGAGTGGAATTTCCAAGTGTGCTGCTGATGGCACATGTTCAAGGTCACATGCAGAGAGTGGGACTCCTTGGCTGGGAAACAGATGTTGGGCTCTGCCTCTTCTCCCAACCCCTCATAACCACACATCCCCACACCTCTTCTGAGCTGCAGGAGGAAATCTCTCCAAAATGTGTCTTTAAGCCCTGCCTGCAGCTCCTGGTGCGGAGGGGATTGCGACCCCTTTACAGGGTGTGATGGATGCTCTTAAAGAGTCCTTTTGGTTCTCAGCAAACACCAAGGCTGGGGCTGACTCCACTGTGATTCTCTGCAGGGAATGATAGTGCTGAAGCCTGAGGGTTGTCTTGCTACAAATTCTACACATTGGGTAGGAATGAATCTTCCCTTACTCCAGGTTTGAGGATGAGTTTAAAACTGACCACTTTGGAGGAGAGCCAGAAAACAAGGAAGGAGCTGAAAAGCAAATCGTGCATCAGCAGGGGGAAATAATCCCTCCTGATTCCTGCAGGTAGCTACAAGTCCCAAAGCATGGGATTAATGTTATATAAATAAGGTGTAAACAAACTCAGTGGCAGGAGAATGCCTAAATCCTTCAGCCCTCTTACAAATCAAACTTGTTCAGTTTTTTCTGAGATCTCACCTTAGCTGGGGATTAACTGACACCAGAGATCAGGAAACCCATTATATTGGGATCTGTGTATATACTTCCTGGGCTTAGATTTTGCTGCAAATGGTCTAAGGAAGGGGCATGAGCTGCAGGGTTACCATGAGGCCCATCTATTTTACAGTCAGCAAATAGTCCCTTTGGATTTTGATGGAGCAGCTGGAGGTGACTGATACTTTCTAGGCCAAAGAAAAAGAGGAATATGACACATCTCAGCATATATTGGGAGTTGGGAAAGTAATGAAGAATATCAGACGTTGCCTTGCATCATGTGGAGATGTTTTCTGCAAGCTACTGAGCTGTCCTCAAGACCTTTTCCTGCAAGAGAACTGGGGAAGGACTTTTGGACTTTTGACAAGGGCCTGGAGTGACAGACAAGAGGCAGTGGCTTCCCACTGGCAGAGGGCAGGGTTAGATGGGATATTGAGAAGGAATCCTTCCCTGGGAGGGTGGGCAGGCCCTGGCACAGGCTGCCGAGGGAAGCTGTGGCTGCCCCAGCCCTGGAGTGTCCAAGGCCAGGTTGGACGGGGCTTGGAGAAACCTGGGCTGGTGGAAGGTGTCCTTGCCCCTGGCAGGGAAGGTGGAGGGAAATGATCTTTAAGGTCCCTTCCAACCCAAACATTCCGTGATTCTATAATCAGACAGAAGGTGTTGCTGATTCCTTGGCCCATTTCTGTGATGGCTAAAGCAAAAAGCCCGTTTTTAAATGTTATTTTGGGAACTGTTCTCCTTCTCATGCCTTGCACCACAATCCCTGTTATCATGGGCATGTCAAAACCTGGGCACAGCTGGTGGGTGTGTGCCATGGGGTGGGAAGGCAGGACAGTGGCTACAGCAAAGTCTCTGACCTAAATATAAGGAAAGAAAGGGAAAATCACCCCTGAGTTATTAGTGAGAACAGAATCACATGTAAATTTTACCTCAGCTAGCCTGTTCTGGGGAGCTTCCAGACATTTAATTGGTTAAGACAGATATATAGCAGTGTCACTATGTGCTGGGGACCAATATAAATTGTCAGTGATGGTTTCTTTTGCCATTACATGTAGCCATGCCTGGTGGTTTGAGTGTTACAGAAAGGAAGCAAAATACAACTCATCCTGTTAAGAGCTGCTCTGTATTGTAATTGCAGTATCTGTAAGGAATGCCAGGGTTGGATTATTGGAGATGTCAGAAACAAAATGGGAGAGATTAAACGTCCACAAAGAGCTGCAAAATGAGGAGGTAATTGCACTTCATGAGAGTGCAAAGATAACCCAGGGAATGTAGATCTTGACCAGCACTGTGTGGAGCTGAAAGAGAGCACTGTGGATCCCCCAGCACTTCTGGGAGCACACGGAGATGCCCGTGAGGAGGAGCCGAGCACTCGGCCAGCACAGCCCTGCTGAACCTGCTGGGCAGACACTGATCCTCCTGCAAGAGATGGTGCAGGAGAAAGGTGAACTCTGCTGCATCACTGCTGCACCTGAGCAGCAGCCTTTTGAATAAATAAAATAGCTCCCTGCAGAATACCAAAGCAGGGAAGACACAAGGACTCACATAATTATAAATCAGATTCACACAATCAGTCGAGTTGGATGGGACCCCCAAGGATCGTGGAGTCCAACCCTCAGCCCTGCACAGGCCCAGCCCCAAGAGTCACCCCCTGTGCCCCAGAGCATCATCCAAACCCTCCTGCAGCTCTGGCAGCCTTGAGGCTGTGCCCACTGCCCTGGGGAGCCTGTTCAGTGCCAACCACCCTCTGGGGGAAGAACCTTTGGCTGAGATCCACCCTGAGCCTGCCCTGACACTTCAGTCCAACATGAGTGATTTTGCATGAAAGGTCTGAACAGGCAGAACATCTCCAAACCTGATGGCATTTGTGCTGCCTGCACCCCTCACATGGGCCAGTCCTGGGCCTATCCATCACCTTCATCAGCCTCTCAACTGCTGCCCCAGGGGAGTCAGCCTGAGCTGACCTGGGGACAGTAGGGAGCCGTGAGATCTTTGAGGAGAGAGGCCAAGCTTGAGCCTTTTGCCTGGTTGCAGGCTCCAGCTTCATCCTGAAGCAGCGCTCAAGCAGCAGGAGAGCTCTTTGGCCATCCTTCATCCGTGGTTGCTTCTCATTCCTGAAAGCCTCTTTCTGCAGAGAGGCTGCTTCCACTACCAGGCAGTTGTATTTGTTTTCTGTCAGCTCCTGTTTTTTCCATTGTGTCTGCATGGCATTTTGAGGGGATCTCCAGTGTATGCCAAGTTATGCAGTGGAGTTCTTGGGTACACTTGGACTTTCTCTGCATCAGCAAACTAGACAGTACAGCTGCCCTCCCAACTCCTAAGGCAATAATCTGCTAGCCCTTGAAGGAACTGCTCCCAGGTCCTCTTGCTAAGAGTCATATGGACTTACTCTTCTCCCTGTCTGAAATATATCACCATTTCTGTTTAGTGTTTGGTGCTGCTTTTGTGATACTTGAGCTCTTGAACATTTGTCTCCAGTGAAACCCCTTGTGTGATGCTGCAGCAAGGCTGGGGGGTGCATCATGTTGGGTGTGCAGGTGAGGAGGTGGCAGCAGCTTCCAGGTCAGGAGTAGAAGTGTGAACAAAGGAATTCAGGTTTGATAATCACTAAAATCAAATTTCCTGTGCTAAGTCAGGGACTATATGACAGGGCAAAAGTCAGAGAATACAGAGCGAAGATAAGTCTTGGTCCTGCCTACAGAGAGTTAGCAGAGGTCACTTCTCACAGAGCACAGGTGGAAGAGTAGAAGAGGAGCAACAGGCTATTTCTAGCAGCCCTCCATCTCCCCTTCCTCTGAAAGTTTACAGGACATATTTTATTTCCCTGGAGCAAGGAGATCAGTGTGGCATTTCCACACACAGAGGAGGATGTGCACTGCCTTTATAAAATGTAGTTTGGGTTTTTTCCAAGAAATTTCATGTTTGATAGAGTAATAATGTGTTACATCAGGTGAGATTGTTTATGGGCAGTTAATTGAAATCTGCGTGGGCCCAATAACTAACTTTTTATGGTGCCTGATTAACTGTTAACCCAAATTCAGGATTCCTCCCTTGACATGAGCAGAATGGGCTGTTGGAGGATCTAGCCCAATTAGTCTAAGCAGCATGGGTTCTCCTTTGCATCACTATTCAAATCCTGTAGAGCTGAGCTTTGCAGGAGAGAAGGAATTTGGCCACATGCCTTTCCTGTGGTGCCAGTTTGGAGGGATTGATGTTTGATGTATGTAGGTAGCACTACCAAGTCAAATGAAGGGGACAAAGGTTAAGTGTGCACTGCAGGCAATTATCCATTAGTATAAAAGCTCCTTGGTATAATATTTATACATTCAAATGCCAAAAAAACTGGACATGATGATAGCTTTTGAAGCACTGGATAATTCATACATTACAGCTCTGCTTTCCACATTTAGTATTTCAGAAATAATGGAACCCATTTTCATCAGGAAATGCAACATGTGAAATGCAGCAGATGTAACTGAAGCAGAGATCTTCAGTGCTTGCTGTGAATCTTTTCCTGACTTTATAAATGCCCTGGGATGTCTGATGTAAGAAAGAATGGTAACCCTGAGATGTCCAGTTGGTAGAAATCTCTGTAGCTCACACGGTGTGGTGAAATCGTGTCCCTGTGAGAGGCAGTGAGAGTTCCCCTGCACTGCCATTAGAGCAGGGTTTCTTCTGCAGTCTCCAGTGTCAGGCTTCAGTGACTTCTCTGTCAATGACATCTGTGGTACCTAGAAAATCCAATTTACAGTTGAAGGGATTAATAACTGGTTATTACCATGCATTACCTGAGAAAATAAATCTGTCTTGTGTGTATTAAACAAGTGGTTCCTTGGCATAGTGGATGCTTGCGAAATTCTCCCTGAGGATTCCCTGGTGCTTGTGGTCGATATGTTTTTTTCAATCAGAGGCAGTAATTTGGGGCATACCCACCTAGAAGACCCTGTGCTCAAGGTGCTCCACACCTTCAGAAACTTGGAGTATTTGGGACTTCAACCTCCACCTCCAACTTCTCGGAAACCAGTTTTTTTATAATATCAGGATGGTATTATATATAAAGGTTCATCCTCATCCTATGCCTTGATCCATGGCCAGTTTGGGGGGAATACAATTTCTAAATGTATGCTCTCCCTGATCCACCCTACAGCTGTGGGCTGTGGCTGGCTGATTTATCTTCCTGTGATTGTGCCCCAGTTGCTTTAAGAACCACTGCTACAGCATTGAATAATGATAACAGTCCAGGAGCTCCAGCTTTGTGGATAAAGAAGCCAAGAAAGGCACTGGACCACCTGGGACCCCATGTGTGAATCCTCTCCCTCTGCCATGGTGCAACTACTGTGACTGTTGTCATCTCAGGTGGGATTCATCTCTTCTAACCTACAAGTCTGATACTAATATTTCTCGTTAAAGCTCACTTCCTGAAGTTATCTGAGCACATCAGCATATCAGGTTTCACTTTTTCCTATGAAAGCAGTAATTTGCATGAAGAAGTTTCAAGTAGTAAACCCTAAATGGTCAGGAAACACAGGGGACATGCAGTAATTCTGGGAATGCGTTTTCAAATCGTGTCTGCTCTTCAAACCAGTTTCATGGTTGTTGGGGACCGTGGTGCTTGGTGATGCTGCAGCCAGAAATTTTGGATACTGAGATAAATTTTCACTGCTCTGGCAGCATAAAAAAATGATGTAGTGTGAGAAATAGCTTTTCCAGGCTCTAATAGCTGTTGGTGTGTTTACTGGTCAATCTATGATCCTTCCATCATCTTTGCAAAGTTAAGGACCTTGATGAAATATCCATTAAAATCAGAGTTGTTTTGTACACCTCCCCAGGCACTGGATAATATCCAGCCTAAATACCCAATCTACATTTTCATGAGTCCCTGCAGGAGCAGGGAACACACCACGACAGGTATAATTGCCAGTTTCAGTGGGAATTTTGCTGCCTCCAGTCTGACTCCAGCCAGTCAATCTACATTTCCATTAGGGACAAGGTTGATCCTATATTCCTGTGGCACATTGCTCAAATCGTGTGCTCACACAGTCATAAACCATTTTTCAATGACTCGGGCCTTGATATTGAGGCATGTAAGGTTTGTGCATCTGCTCTATTGTAAATCCGCTGGTGCTTCCACACAGCCTGCTCAAGGAGCAGGAAAGACACAGAGACATCTGTTTAGAGTTTTAAGCAGCTTGTTAGATGAATTCAGCACCTGGGTTCCCCTCAGTGGAGCAGCCCTGCTCTCCTCGGTACGTACGAGAGATGAAGAAATACAATACTCCTTTGGATCCGCGTGCTCCCGAATCACGGTGCTTTGCTCAAGGCAGTTCCTGGGGTGCCACTGGGAACTGCCTGTGTTAAACCTCCTAAAGGACATGTGGGAATAGCATTCTGAGTGGGGAGAGTTCACTCTGCTAAATCTGCTAAATCCTACAAGAAATCTGGAGAGGAACTGTTTACAAGGGCATGTAGTGACAGGACAAGGAGGAATGGTCTCAGACTGAGAGTACATTTAGATGATGTATTAGGAAGAAATTGTGACTGTGAGGGTGGGCAGGCCCTGGCACAGGTTGCCCAGAGAAGCTGTGGCTGCCCCATCTCTGAAAGTGTTCAAGGCCAGGCTGGACAGGGCTTGGAGTAACCTGGGCTAATGGAAGATGTCCCTGCCCATGGAAGGAGGGTGGGAACTGGATGGTCTTTAAGGTACTTTCCAACCCAAATGATTCTGTGATTTCTGTGACTGTGGTACTGCTACACACAGGCTGTGGTGTTTCCATCTTACTGCCATCCTAGTTACCTCCTTGACAGTACCCACTACTGTGCAGTAGTTCTGAAAAAATCACTTTGTCTGGTTAAAGGATCCCAGTCCTGAACTGATTTGCTTCCCGTGTCCTTTCCTCCCCTTCCCACAATTGGGAAGGATCTCTTTGGTTTTGGTGACCATTACACCAAATGGAAATCTCCTTTTGGTGGGAGTTTCCTGGCCAGGCTCTGAAAGTGGCTCGAGGGACTTGGCTCTGGGAAGGAGGTACAGAGCAGCTGCATTGTGACAAGCTACTTCTGTTGGATAATCCCCTCTTTTCCTGCCTGTGTATAAGGTGTTAGACATGAGTTGATATCAAGGAGCTAATTTGCCACAGCAAGGAGATTTTCCATTTAAGTACATTCATTTTTAGCCTCCTCAGGGAACCCAGGAGCACATCCCCTGTGCCTGCACGGTTTGTCAAACCGAAGGAAGGGGCTCATGAGACAAACTGTTTGGTTGCAATATCATGTTTTGTTCCTTGCTAACTCTAGGGTCAGGCTGCCTGAATAGTGTGCTGATGCACTTGTGCCATCACCACAGAAACAGAATAATTTTGGCTGTGCCCAAAGCACACTGTACTCCCCTAAGCTCAGTGTGCAGCAAACTGGCCCGTGGCCCAGGGCAGAGCCTGTGCACTCCTCAGGAGCCCCCACTTTTGGTCCTTTATGGCCTGAAGTACTTGTATCCCTTTGGGCTCATCCATTCCAAAATTCAGGGATAAAAAGGGTATGATTGTCTGATGTCTTCCCACCCCTCACAGACAGTGGTAACCTGGACATAATGTGTTTTGTCTGACGTAGTTACAGTGATCACTGAGCTATTTCTCTCTCTTTTCTGAGTGATTTTGATTATTATGTATAACAGCACATGGTTTCCAGTGGATAAAAGCCTCTAATTCTATTTTATCCAACTCAGAGAGCAATCTCAGCAATGGGCTGTTGCCTGTATTATTCAGCAGCAGCTATGACATGTATTATTGCATATGATATGAAGGACTTTGTAATAAATATTTAGTGTTCCTTTAATCTGTCTGTTCTTATATCATGTTCTCCAGATAATCCCCTACTCCACCATGTACTATTTAATAATTCTTCTTCTACCAATCTGTTCTTCTCTCTCATCCAGGCCCGTGTGCCTGCCTGCCCCAGGACACACTTTCCATCAATATCTCTTCTGAGCAGTCTTAAAATCTTAGGTTTCCATGACTGTGTCATTAAGAGGAAGAACAGTTGTTGCTTGTGTGGATTTTTGAGTAACAGTAAATTGTCCTGTGTTTAGATCCCAGCCATTTGGCACACAACAATGATTTTTTTCCTGAATGGAGGCCAAAGGCCTTCAGGAGAAAACAAGGTCTGGCACAGCAGGCAGTGACATGGGCTTGGTGGTGTTTCTGTTTGCTGCTGGTTGTTTTATCTGATCCCAGTCAGTTTGTGCCTCTTCTTTCTTCTCAGCCATTCAGTGGCTGGATTGGAGCCCCTTGGGGAAGGGGCTTTCCTTGTTGGGAACATGAGCTTTGGGTATCAGGGATCTCTGGTGTGCAGGTACCCCAGAGCTCAGCTCTCCCATGGGACTGTCTTTGACATGGCCACTTTGCACTGGCTGAGCAGAAATAAGTAGAGCTGGGAGATGGGGAGTGTTTTGTGGCAGGGCCAAGGGGAGGGGGACCCAGGGCCCATGGACATCAGCTGCTCTGAGTCTGCCCCAGCTCTGGTGACCAGTGGCAGAACCCAAGGGAACAGCTGGAGCTGTGTCAGGGAGGTTTAGGCTGGTATTAGGAAAGATTCTTCCCCCAGAGGGTGGTTGTGCACTGAACAGGGCAGTGGTCACAGCACCAAGGCTGACAGAGCTCCAGAAGTGCTTGGACAATGCTCTCAGGTACATGGTGGAATTCTTGGGTCTGTCCTGTGCAGGACCAGGAGCTGGACTTTGATGATCCTTGTGGCTCCCTTCCAACTCACTGCATCCTATGATTCTATGAAAAGGTGTTTCCAGACATCATGGTGAACATGCAGCTACACACCCATCTGTTCACTGACCTTCTCCCTCTCTGAGCCCATTAGCTTTCCAGTACCTGTGGCAAAGAGACCCAAATTTAAAATAATCCAGGGCTTCTCACCTGAGTTTTCCTTGGAGCAAAGACCATGTGAAGAGACAGATGGCCCTATATCATGCATTTTTCTGGAGCACTCTTTCCCTAGCGAGGCCTGGCTATGCATACCCATAGCATGCTTTCTCTGCTGCCATACAATGGGGTGCTGCCCCCCAAGGAACAGAGCACTAGAGATGGGAATGGGATGTCATGATGAAGGGAACAGTGGTGGAACCCAAATTGACAAGTAGCATATCTGCAGTGGTACCATGCTCCACTGCTTCAAAGTTAGTACTGCAAGTCATCATTTATTATAACTATTCTATAAACCCTTCTAATGAAATCACGCCAGTATTTCTTAAAGCAGGCAACAATGCTGAACCAGAGAGGACATGAAAAGAGTTCTGATCATCTATTAATAGTGTTGCAGTCTTATTTCGAAAAGATCCCCAAATTCATGTGTGGTGGCATTACACACTAACCTCTTTAAAGAACACTTAGTGCACCTTAGTAGTACCTATTATAGTATATGGGATTTTAATTGCTTTATTATAAAAGAAAGCAATATTCACCCTTTTATGAATTTTGATTTAATGACTTTAGTACATTCATTATTAGTTCATTATGGTTCTGTGGAATTGAGGCCTCCTGAGTTAAAAGGATGTCCCCACACTAAGCTGGCCTCAATTAAAATGTAATCATATTGTGGTTAATCTCAAGGACTTGTTCTATGAGTGCAGGGGTATGAGAGAGAGAGAGAGGCAGTGAGGGGCACGAGGAGGAAACAGGAATGCAGAGAAGCAAGATTTGTACCAGTGAACAGCTGTTTAGGTCTACTTCTGAAAAAGTCCTGAGTCAGAATCTGAAATGACTTCCTTAGCTTGACCCATAATATCACACACTTAAAGCCACAACTAGAACTTCTTGAACTAAATAAAACACCACTGGTCTTTGGCAACAGAGGAAAATTCTATTTATGGGAATTTGGCCAGTTACTCTTCAAGTTCTAGAGCCGGCCAAGATCCAGGAGAACAGGCCAGTGCCAGCCTGACAGGTGTGGGTGGGACTGGAGGGGACTGGGGGTAGATTCTTGCACAAACTCAGTGCTTGTCTGGGGCCCTTACGTGTGTGCAAACAGGGAGCAGAGGGAAGCCCCTTGGTGAGGAAAATGCTGCAGGAGACAGGGCTTTGTGGGGAGGAGTGGAACAGCAGGACTGTGGGGAAGGACAGCTGCTTCCTCAGCAGTTTTGCTTCTGTCCCTGCACTGCCTCAGCTGGGTGCACAGGAAAGCCCCCTGCTGTTGAACCTTCCCCTGCCTTGCTTGGCCACAGGGCCACGCTGAGGAAACCAGAATCTTGTGATGATCTGAAAGGAGATGAGAAATTCAGTTCACAAGTAATTTGGTTGAAATATTCCCTCTTTGATGTTTTGCCATACTGAACAGTATAATAACTCTTCCAGAAGAACACTCCAAACAGAGCTATTTTGGGATTACATTTCTCCTTTAGCTTTTATCCTGTGGTTTTCCTGAATCTTCTTTTTATCTCCCACAATTCACTGAAAATGTCTCAAGCCTCTCACCAACTACCTCTGATGTTTCAAGATCCCTTCAAGCTTAGATCCTGAGTTCTTGATAACAAAGCTGGAGTGTTTTGCAGTAACTGTTTGAAAGGCTTTATGTATCCATGAGGCCCAAAACTGAGGAGAATGGGGAAAGGTCAGATTTCTGTGTGTTGCAAAGCAAGTGTTTGTAATACTGGGGTCAGGGAAGATTTCCACCGTAGCTTCCCATTTAGAAAACCAGATCCTCAACAAGTATAAAATTGAGTATAATCTTCAATTTCAATTCAAAATCCAATGTAATTTGAACTAAAAAATTAGTTAAAAGGAAGAAACTTAAGTCCCAGAGAAACTAGAATTCTACTTTTGCATAATGTCCTTGTTAATATAAAGTCCAGTGACAGTTGTGAAGTACAGCAATTTTTAGGCTCTGAAAGAGGTTTATCTCTGTAAGAGTAGAATGTAAATTAAGTCTAAAAGATTAGCTATCAGGAACAAGCCTCACCAGACTTTGTGCCATATTGTTTAATAATTATGGAAGATAATTACTATGGGAATATCAGTAATGCCAATTATGTCAATATTTCATAAAGCCTTTCTAGATTCCAGGACTGCTGTGGTAAGTGTTGTGTTTCATGGAGTAACAAAAACTGTTTGGGGACGATGATGTTTTTATGGCAGTAACTTCTGTGTGGAGTTTTACCCCCTCTTTTCAGTCTGTAGTTGTCTCTCTCTCAGTTTACAGCTGCAATGAGTCTTCTGTTTCCCAAATTTCTCAAGTCTGTTTAAATGACTATTTTGTGTTGCTGATGATCAAAAGCCAGGCCAGACCTTTTGGTTTTGCCAGAGGAAACTCCACTCTAAGCAACCCTGACTCTGTACTGAGAGAGCTGCAGTGTTCCCTAAATTGAGGCACATCTGTTTACCACGAGAAGTTACCTTTTTTTTTTTTAGTTTTCTTATCCCATTTAAGGCATTAACTCACAGATGATTGGTCACCAAAGACCCAGCCACTGAGCTCTTGCACAGAAAATACTCAGCACTGACAAGGCAAGGTTCCAGAGAGAAAACAGGAATTTCTTCATGACTCTGAAAATACGTCCCTATTGATCAGAGGAGCTGGCTCCAGCACCTCTGCACAGCTCCTGGGAGTGCAGGCTGTAACCCTGGGACAATTCAGCAGATTCAGCAGCCAGTTGTGTTCAGCACAGGCACAAAAATGCCACAAAATAAGAAAAACCCCAAGCAATGAATGAGAAGTGCTGTGTGATTTAAAACACCTCAGAGAGCAAGAACACAGAAGTTCCTTCCAAGTGCCCCACTACAGGGGGTTTGGGGCAAGCTCAACCTGTGACATGTGGGACAATCCAAAGCAAATCTGTGCATGTAACTTCTGCTGCTGTGTCAGTACAACTATGGCTTATCACTCACATCAACACAGCCTCGTGTTCACTGATGTGTTTGGTTTCTGAACTCATGGAGAGAACGAGACACACTGCAGAGTGCAACTCTGTTGGAAGCACCCGAATATTTCTTTCACTTGCCCAGCTTTTACATGATGATGATGATCTTCCTCTATCTGGACATGGTGGTTTCCAGTCCTGACTCCTGTTCCAGACTGGGTGTCAAGGTGATGTCTTTTCTTCCTGCTGAGATGCATGTGCATGTACATGGATGACTCTTCCTTTTTCTTTTTTTTTTTTTTTTTCCCCTAAAAATACTCTTCTGGAACAAATTTGGGCTAAATCTATTCTGATGGAAAGACACCAAGTTTAACAAAAGCTGCTAGTGAAGTTCCATAAATATTGAAAAAAAGAGATCCACTTGTCATGTGCTACGTGCTCTTCTCCTACAGATGGATACAGCAACTTCTAAGAACTGAATTCCCACAATGGAGAAGGGAGCAGAGCTGCCTGCTGCTGCCCAGCACTTGGGAATCAAAATGGAGATGCATTTGCAGAGAGTAGTTCCCCATGATACACTCCATCTCCAGAGAACACCCAGAGCAGCATCCTTCCCCTCTGTAATTCTCTGTACTGCCTTTTCCCTCTCTAAGTTTGAGAAAGGTAAAAATTATTGTATTATGGGTGCTTTGGGCATGAAGAGAAAATGATGCTAGATGTGAAGAGAAAGAGGTTCCTCTTATCCCTGGGAATTTTTAAGCATTAAATTAATTCCCATATCTCTTGGTGTGTTAATGGGAAGGCTTTCAGCTCTGTGTTAGGCAGAGGCCTGCATTTGCATTTAGATGGAGCTATTTTAAGAATTGTAGTATATACATAAGGGCCTGTATCCCATTTACAAAAGAATCTGTAAGATAAAATTAATATCTAGTAAGTGGTTGTTTTTCCAGTTTTGTTATAATCTGAACCAGTAAGTGAAGTGCCATAATCTGACATAATAAATACCAGAGTCATTCACTTGAGAGAGATCTTATCCACCTGCAAGGAGGAATATACTCCTTAACCAGTGAAGTGGGTTATATTTTTTGCCTTTCACGCTATAGTGTTGCAGTATTTCATCCAGGGCTGTTCCTGACAGTGATATCCAGAAGACTTTCCCTTTTATTTGTGTAAAACAACGTTTCTGCCTCGTGGGGAGAAACACTTTCCCCCACCACCCAGGGCAGCACGGCAGGGTGGTGGTGTCTGTCAGGGGGATGCAGTGCAGGGACCTCAAATCTTGCTATTTATCTGTATTTATCTCTGAGATGGGCTCTCATGGGCATTTCTCATACCTGCAGTGGTCTGTGCTGGGTCACTGCTGCTGTGTTTGCACTCTGCTCATTTCCAGGAACACCCTGAAACACTGGTTTTGGTAGAACTCTACTCTGCCCTCGTGAGATCCCACCTGGAGTACTGCATCCAAGCTGGGGGTCCTCAGCACAAAAAAGACACAGACCTGTTGGAAAGAGTCCAGAGGAGGCCTTAAAGTGATCTGGAGCCCCTCTGCTCTGGAGCCAGGCTGGGAGAGCTGGGGGGATTCACCTGGAGAAGAGAAGGATCCAGGGAGACCTGAGAGCCCCTTGCAGGGGCTAAAGGGGCTCCAGGAGAGCTGGAGAGAGACTGGGGACAAGGCATGGAGGGACAGATCAAGGGGGAATGGCTTCCCACTGCCAGAGGGCAGAGATGGAATATTGGGAAGGAATTCCTCTCTTGAGGGTGGGCAGGCCCTGGCACAGGGTGCCCAGAGAAGCTGTGGCTGCCCCAGCCCTGGAGTGTCCAAGGCCAGGTTGGACGGGGCTTGGAGCCACCTGGGCTGGTGGAAGGTGTCCCTGCCCATGGCAGGGGGTGGGACTGGATGAGCTTTAAGGTCCCTTCCAACCCAAACCACTCTGGGATTCTGTGACAGACAAAACCTTGGTGCTGCTCTGAGCTGCTGCTGAGTGCATTGCTGTCTGCAGCAGAACGATGTACAACGCCCAGGTTTGGGCTTTGCACCATCCTAAAGCTGTTATTTCTATGGTAGCTGCCAGCAGTGCTGCAGGAGAGCCCTGACATTCAGGGAATGATGGCTCTGCCCCGTTCCCCTGCCCAGAGAGGACCGAGGAGCCCCGGATTCATTTGCTGTGCAGTCATTCTGGTGGCAGGGCTACAGTGAAGTGGTGAAGGAAAATCAATGGGGTTTGTTTCAAATCCAATCTGCTTTCAGTGACATAAACTGGTCATTGGTATAAAGCCCCTGCATCTTGTGACACAGGGTAGCCCCAAAATAATTCACTCCTGCAGCTGGAGCCGTGCAAAACCACAGACTGTTTGATGGGAACAGCACCCCAGGTGAGAGGAGCTGCTCAGGTGCTTCTGAAGGGGTCTTCAAGGGGGTGTTAAGGTGACTTTTCCTAAAATTGTCGTGTTGAGCTAAAAGGAAAATTTAGCTGATTGTGCTGCCTCTTCTTTAGGCAAAAGTCAGGCAGGATTTCCCACTAAATGTGCTGCACCCTGCAGCCCCTTGTCAAAGACAGAAATGGTGTTGGTCACTTAAGATCACTTCCAAAGCTTAGAGTAAATGGATTTTTTTACTTTATAGAGAATTCTTAGAAACCTTTTTCATCCTCATGTAAAAAATTTTGAACAAAAATTTCCTGAAAAATTACAATTCCAACCCCTTTAAACCCCTAAACCCTTGCATTATGTGGATTGAAATCTTTTCTTTACAAAGTTGAAGTGTCTTATATTGGTGTGACTCTGTGTTTCCCTGGCTATGTTATATCTCATATTGGGGATGTTTTTAAGGAAGTTGCTCCAATATTACGTGTTTCTATAATACTGAAAGCTCTTGACTTTTCTCTAGAAGTGAACTTCGGTTAAACTTACAAAATTGGTGCAAAAATTCCCCACACATCGAGCAAGCACTGCCTTATGGAAAATCCTTGTGGGAAAGCTTTGGCTCTGTGGTCTGTCTCACCAGAAATTACTCAGATGATGGGGAGAATTAAAAATTTATCTCCTGAGGACACATTATCAGCGTTCCCAGGAGCTGCACCTAACAGAGGCCCGTTTGCCAGCTCCTGTTGTTCCTTCTCACGCTGACAGCTGTGAGAGCTCTTCCATTTCAGGGGGAGAGCAGGCTCCCTGTTTCCCAGCCTTTCTGACCGTCCCATTCCTGCTTGCTGCCTGCTCAGAGCCTGGTGGAGTGTCTGCAGCCCCAGGGACCAGGTCTGAGATTAAAACTCAGATCAAAAGCCTATTTGTTTTTTTCAGGTATTAAGAATTGGACTAGTGAGAAGTAATCTTCGAGTCCTACATGAAAGATCAAATAAATGGATGGGGAAAGAAAGATAACAGGGGAAAAGCTTGTTTTGGACTAGTTTCCCTAACAAGAATGGAAGAATAGCGAGACATGTCAAATTGACTTTTACAGAGCAGGTTAATGCCAGATACTTGTTTATCCTTGGAGATCCCTCAAATCCAGCAGATTTCAGCACTGCCTAATGAAAGCTTAGGGAAGAGCGGGAAATGGAGCATGTACAGTTCAGAGGAGGGGAAGATGCAGATGAAAACAAATGCAAAGCCTCTCTCCTTCATGTTTCAAGTGCCAAATTATGCTTGACATTTCAATTTCCCCAAGGCGTGCTGCTGTAAAATCGTCTTGAACTCTCCTTCAAGTGTTAAAGCTTCCATCAGCTCCTCCCATGGCATCAAACAGGTCCCATTCAGCTCTGGCTGGGGTGTGAAATGCAATCATCGCTGCAGCTCTGCACCACTGGCACGAAGGAGAAGCACCAAATGGCTCCAGTTGTTCATGGATGGGCTTCACAGTCAGCTTGGCAATACATCGTGCCCAACGCATCAGGTGGGGACAGGACCCAGTCACAGCAGCTGATCTGGTGTGGTGACTCGCACGTGGCTCATTTTGTACCGTTTCTGGGAATTTGGGATGTTTACCACTTGTGTGTGGGTTGTTTCACACGAGGCTCTCTGTGTTAAGTGCCCATAGCCTGAAGGTCTCCAGTCCTGTGGAGATCTGCAGGAAAAATCTGTAACTACTAAAATTCTCTTTAGTTCTCAGTGTTCCAGCATTTGTAGGGAGTTTGAGAGCCTGGATTTTTGAAGTGTTTTGACCATGTCCCCAGTGAAAAATAGCAAGACTAGGGAAATGGCAGAAGTACCGTGTTTTTTCCAGTCTGTCCTATTGATGTGTTTTGTTTTTCCATAGCTTGTTTTCTTCTAAAGGTCAGTGAAATTTTCAGTTGCATAAATTTAATTGACTTTACTCATCGCATTCAGGCTGGTGAGGGAGATGCTGAGACTCCGTGCACTGTCAGTGCCAGAAAGTCAGAGGAAACCCTCCTCCCACGTGAGTAGGAATAATGGTGACCCAGCTTTTGAGAGACCTCACTGAACTGAATTCTTTGAAAAATATACCCTTGGGCTGTGGTTGCTGAGCACTTGAGAACGAGTATGATTGATGACATGGTCATTACGAACATGATTAAGAGCAGCCAGGATTTACATTTACCACCTTGGCCTTTTCCAGTGTCTGCTAAAACCGTGGTCTTGGGACCACCACTGACGTGCACAGTGTGACTGTGTGTGTGGAGGGGGGGAAGGGGGAACTGTGATTAATTTGGCTGGCCCTCTCTTCTTTGATTGCAGCTGATGAATAGCATTTTAAAAGCTAAGAATACATTAAGCACTTTGCTATAGCTCCCATACAGTCTGAGGGCCAGAACCACAGCTGTGCTCCACTTACAATGGGTGCAGCTGAAGAAAGAGGAGGAAGGAAGAGAGACAGCTTTTAGCTTGACTTGAGCTATAGATTCTGCTTGTCTTGGGAAGTGGCTGAGGGCACAGGCACCAGTCTCTCTGTGCTGGGAGTAGGGAGGGGATTGCTGATGGGTTTTCTGGCAGGAGCAGGACTAGCATTCACCAGTTCTGGCTGCCTTTGGCATTTAAAATGACAAGTTGTTGCATGAGCAGGGATTTGTGTTCCTTGCCCTTCCCCACACCTTGCAATTGCCCCTGTGCCTGGAAGGCCTTTTCCCTCCCTGCTAAGCTTGAAGCTCCCTGTGCTGGTGAACATCCCCCTCCCTTCCTGGCAGCAGGTCCCTGGGGGTCTGTGGGAGGTGCAGCCCCCACAGGGGTGGGCAGGGTGGGTGTGCTCCATGGCCCCCAGGCACAGCACCCACCCTCCAGGTTGATCCCTCTGCGGGGATCCTCTGGGGATGTCCCCATTACCCTGATTCCCCCCAAACCTCTACAAGCTTCACATTTAACCCCTGCCTCTGCCAAATTTGGTTGAGATTAGCTGACTGTCTGAAACTCTTTGGGGGAAGAGGCAGTGAAAGAGGGCAAGGTGGGAAAGCTCAGACTCACAAGCCCCTGTGTCCTTCAGGAACCAAAGTCGTGCTGGGATTGGGAAGCAGCAGTTCCACAGGCACAGGGAACTCCTTTGCTGCCCTTCATCTATCAAGCCACCTGGGCTGAGGAGTGAGCCATGAGCATATCTCTTTTTGTGTAACACAACAACACTTCTCTAACATCTATTTTTCGATTTGTGGTGTTGGCTGTTAATGACAACTAAAACTTGCACCACAGGACCCCTGACTCAGTGTTCGTGCCAGGACAGTTATTCCAGTTGCCCTGGTATGATGGCCACTACTGAAGGAAATAAAAATGACAGCTTTGGAGCAGTCTTGTCATGCAGCGTGATCACTCTTGGCAGCAGGAGAACCATTTGCCCTTCTGAAGACTGGCCAGACCCAGGGTCTAACCCAAGTGTCTCTCCTTTCCCTCACAGGTGGGGTAAGTGGGGCTGCCAGAGCCCAGGGAAGGGTCCCTGCAGGGGCCAGGCTCCACCTCTCAGCAGGAGCTCTTCACTGATGTGGTGCCAGCTGGTCGCCAGCCCAGTCCCAAGGTGTGCCCTACTTGCTCACTTCCACCTTAAAATCAACAGAATATCTGCGTGTTTTCCCCACAATGTGGGAGATGGGGAATTTACCCCTTGCAGGAAAGCTTGGGATATTGATTCCACTGCTTCTCACCTATCCACGCTCCATTACTGGTTGGCTGCAGCACCCTTTGCTCTCTCCAGCCATCCCCCCTGCTCCCCAATGGCTTCTCTAGACAGGCTGGCTTGGCACAGGGCAGCTCTGACAAATCTTTAAACTATAATGATAAATTATGCTCCATTGCCCAGTCCTTCTGGAAAGAGATTTTAATGTGGATTAAAATAAAAGAGGGTTGATAGATGCTGGAAATGTCTCTCTTTGGCTGTTAAGAAAAAAATCTGAATGCCTGTAATATTTCTGCTGAGAATTACAATAATTGCTATTTAAATAGTATTCTGAGCAGAGCTGCAATTGCCTAGGAAAGCCAACCCCAGGAGCAAGATCTGTTGTCTTTAAGAGCTCAGCCAGGCTTGGTAACTTAAAAAGAAACTTGAATTATTGGGAATTTAAAACATGCCCTTGCTTTGGCTTGAATGCAACATCAAAGCAGGAGCCTGTGTGTTCCCGAAAAAAATGCTTCCCTCCCCTCCCAGCTGCTAAATGCTGTTTCTCTGCTGATTTTATTAGCACCACTATCCCAGCATCATCTCCATCCACAAATGCCTTTTTAATGTGCTCACAGGAAGGAGTCAGTTTTGCCCTCTCAGAGGGAAAATTACCCACAACCCGAACAAGGAGTGCCAGAAGCTAAAGAAGGCTGGTGACCTCAGGGACACCACTGATCCCTTTGGAAGCACTGGGCACAGTGATGCCTTGTGTTGAGAAGGGCTGTGGAATCAAAGAACGTGTTAAATCCATCCCACACCTTGTGGTCACCCTGGGTCCCATTGCCAGGGTGGTACTTGGATTCAGGAGCCCCTGGCCAAAGCTGTCACCCTTCCCCAGGACCCAGCAGTTCCAGATGGACACTGCTTTGTCCTCTTCCTTCTGCTGTCCCCTGATCTTCAATGCTCAGAAAGCCACTGCACTTCTGGGATCTCCACCTGAGAAGGGTCAATCACTGTTTCATGGTAAGCTGCACAAAATTCATTTTATAATGACAGGGTTTCTTTTGAGATGAGCCCCACTGCATTGTATATGTAAGACACAGCTGCTGTCCTTCCTGCTCCTTCTAAACTCCACAGCTTTCAGTTGTACACCACCCCACCTGTTCCCCACAGAGATCTAGTATTGAAGTCCCTGCAAATCCAACCTCTTAGAACACTGCTTTTTCTGTGTGGCCTTTTCTCTATAATCACTCAGCTCTCCTACCATGTACTTATCACCCCAAGAGATGACTCCACTGCTGCGAACACATCAGTGCCAAATGCCACCAGACAAGCTGGGAGCTGAGAGCAGGTTATTCGTAAGTTTTGGATCAACACAGTTCACTGACACTGAATGTTTTATAGCTTTTCCTACCAAAGCCTCCATTACCTGTACAAGATTCGAGATTTAGTCTTGTATTCATATATTTAATAGTTTCAGATACATGTGTGTGTTTATATATAATTATTTAATTAATTTTAAAACCCCAGGTAGGTGTGTGAGGAGCACACAACACGTGACAGTGTGGATATCACCAAACATGGGCTGAGCTGGTGCAGTCACAGCTGAGAACTCTCACTGGCCCAGCACTGCTGTGGCACTTCTGGGTCTGTGTGCAGCACTGGATAGGGTGTATGGACAGAGCTGATGTTTCTAATGTCAGCAATAACTACTGTGAAAAGTTTCCCTTTGCCCTGAAATCATTAAAGTTTTATGTGACAGCAGCATTGGTCCCCAGCTGAGATTAGAAGTCCATTAAGTGCTTAAAATGGTGTGGATGGCAAGCATGAGGATGTACACTCCTGACCAGCTCTGGATGCTGATTGCCCAGCTAATCTGTTAACGTTGTCCCACACAGGCATCTGTCCACCTGCACACACAGAGACCTCTCCAGAAGGGGATCTGCTTGGGGTAGTAGATACTTGGGCTACTCTGATTTTTGGTTTGTGTTTGCATGCACCCTTTAATTTAAAGAGCATCTAAAAGTGAGGGGAAAAGTGCTTAACCTCATAGAGGGTAATAGATATTGAATATATATGATGTATTATTTATAGATTAAACCTAGTAATTACAAGGTAAATTCATTATTAGTTCTAATGGAAAATAATTTGACTGAAGACAGTGGAAATTATTAACTCAGGGAAGCAGATAGTTATCTAACATTTCCTCTCTAAGGAATAAAGAAACAAACCTTGTCTCTCCTGTGACATCCATTGCTTTTCCCCCAGTGTAATTCTAGTGATTTCTGCAGGGTTATTTTTGGGATTGAAACACTGGAAATGCACAAATGCTCCATTCATGGTGAAGTGGTTTGTATAAACCGAGACTAAAGTGAACACACAGAGGAGAAAAAAGATAAATAGTCCTGAAAGGGAATGTCAGTGAAGAGGTTTGTGAAAGCAGGAGCACAAGACTTACCAACCACTGAACTGTAGGAGATCCTTTAGTTTCTGTGAGTGGTGACTCGACCAGAGCCAGTGCCTGCCTGGCTGGGTCAGTCCCTTACTGCTTGTTGAAGGTTAAACACCTTCAAGTGTTTGCTGGCCACAGCAAGAGGGAAAAATCAAGAACAAGAACCTTCCCTGGAACTGTGCAGCAGCTCAGGTGGAGGTGGGATTGTTGTGAGGTCATAGCAGTCAGTACATGCTAAAAGATATGAACAGATCTCTCTTCAAATTTTAAGGATTAGTGCAGGTATTTCACCATGCCCAGTCAGGGGATTAATTGATCCAGACCTGACTGAGATCCCTAATTCAAATCTAGGGATAACATTTGTAGTCAATGAGATTCCCAGTTCTGGTTCTTAATCACTAAAAATACCATATTTAAAAATTCTGGGTAGTCCTCAGAGAGCTGCATCCCCGGAACTGCATCCCTGGAGCTGCATTGGTAACTTGGGAATTTGACTCCTGGAGCCTCAGTGAAGTTGTTTCGTGTTGTCTCATCAGCCAGCCAGGGTGGGGCTGCAGACCCCATGCAGTGTGATCATCAGCCCCGTCCTTCACCTCGTGGCAGATCCCAGAAAATCTAATGACTTCAAACTCCCAAAATGCTGGCATGACCTTTCACATGGAGAGGAGTCTCTGCTGGTGGCCGTGGGCTCTTCCTAACTCAGGCCTCTCCCATCTTCAGTGTGGAGCATCCTTGTCAAAGGGCATCAAGCAAGAAGAGGCAGAAGCCCCTCTGCCACCACCCCCTTCCCTTCCTGAGTGCCTTGCCCTGCCCAGAGCCAAAAGCCGTGACCAGAAGAGGCTTCAGATGCTGGTGGAGCAGCAGGGATCCTTACAACTGCACAGAGCCATACACAGAGGTGGAAAGATCCTCTTAGCACTCATTAATTATAATTTTCGGGATTAACGCAAAAGATTTGGCAGCCTGACAGAAGAGAGTTTTAGCAGAGATGATTCTCTGTGGCTGCCTGGAGCCCAGGGAAGGGTCAGGGGCTGCCCCAGCCCCCTCAGGGAAAGAGAGGGACAGAAGTGACCAGACAGGGAGCAGGGACATGAAGCACCTGATAGGTTACAAGATGTGTTTCACACAAGGCAGCGCAAATATACACATGATTTATGAGAGCAGGAGACTTCTCATTGATGACTATATTGGATGGAAGGTTATTTAGAAGCCAAGGGATCAATACAGCAGCTGGGAGCCAAAGCAAATGAAGAAGTGTATTTTGCAGTGCCTTGCTTCCATGTGAAGTCCCTTCACTGCCCCTCAGGCCTCAGAGTGAGCTTCACCACGTAGATACCTCTATCTGTATGCAGTGCTGGAGCAGTGGACATCCTTCCAGAGAATGCAGCTCCCTCCAGGGCTGGGAATGAGCCCAAATTCAGACAAGCTGTTGGGCAGTAGAATTTGCTTGGTGGAGGAGGAAGCCCAGCCCAGTGCAGCGTGCCAAACCAAGCCTTGTAGATGTCCTGTCAGATCCAACCCTGTGCTGGATCATGAATTAAGGCTCAAATCTGCACTCCCGTCCTCAGCAGCCAGGTTTTAGTCAGGTGAGGAGCAAAGGGCAGCCTTTGGAGAGCAAGTCCAGGGTGTCCAGGTCTGCTAAACCCAGCTGGTGTCAGTGGGGACTTGTCCTGGTTTGGCTGGGATAGAAATAATTTTCTATCTTAGTAGCTGGTACAGTGCTGTATTGTGGGTTCAGTGAGAATAATACTGATGACACACTGATGTTCTGGTTGTTGCTGAGCAGTGCTTACCCTAAAACAAGGACTTTTCAGTACATTGTACACTGCCAATGAGAAGATGCACAAGCAACCAGGAGGGAGCCTGGCCAGGACAGCTGACCCAAACTGGCCAGAGGGATATTCCACACCAGGGAGCATCTTGGGGGGAGTTGCTGGGAGACACTGATCCCTGCTGGGGAATGGGCTGGAGGGTAGTGAGCAAGTGTATTGTGCATCACTTGTTTCTCTTGGGGTTTCTGTCTCTCTCCCTCCTTTTAATTATAATTATAATAATAATAATTATATATAATAATATATGTAATATATTATTGTTAATTATATAATAATTATTATTATAATCATTAGTATTATTACTACTGTTTTATTTTACTTTGTTTTAATTATTAAAAATTATTAAATTCTTAACTCACAAGTTTTACATTTCCCCCACTGATTCCCCTTCCCATCCCACTGAGGAAGCAGTGAGAGAGCTGCTGCAGAGTCCTTAGTTGCTGGCTGGGCTTAAACCATATCAGGATCATGTGTCTCTTCCCTGAGCCATCACATCCCTGCCTGCACCTTGGAGCCGGGTGAAGATCCTGGAATCATAGAATGGTTTGCCAGGGAAGGGACCTTAAAGCTCATCTTGTTGCAACAAGGTCTGTGACAAAGGCTTTATAAATGTGACATCTTTGGGATGGGGAGCAGAAAAACACGAGGGAAATGATTCCCTGTATGAAACCTGTTATTCTGAAGCTCATGAGAAAATTCTCACCACTGTCTAGCCACTGACAATCTTGTGAGTGTTTCTAAGTATTGGGTTTTACTCCCTATCACATTTTATTACATTTATTCCTTCAGAAGAAAAATAACTCAAATATCCCTAATCTTTTTAGCATGGAATTTTAGATTTTAATGGGCTTCTTTTAATTTGCTCATATTCTTGTAATAAGGAAGTCTGTTTAACAGGAGTTAAACCAAAAAGCCTGTAATGGTAATTCAAAACATAAAACTCTAGTGCGTTTCTGTAAGAATTCCCAGTTAATATTCTTAAGGCTTTTTAATGGATATTTTAAGTAGGCATTGGTATTAGCAGAAACATCACACAAATTAAAATTAGGCCTTGGTGACTATTTTAAAATGAATATTCACAGACTCTTCAGTATGAAATTAAATCTAGTTACATTTGATGCTGCTGGTATATTTTAAGGAAGTATACTTTACTGAAAAAAGATAGTGTTGCCTGTGAACTTATTACTGATAGTTCATTTCATTTATTACAGCCCGTTGAATGTAACAATCAAATTTTATATAGCATAGCCTTAGGAGCCAGTGTGAGGCTTTAAATCTGTGTAGATGGAACCTGAGCCAGTAGATAAATGATGGAATTAGGAACAGGGACTCTGTTCCAGCTCTGGCCAGGACTCTTGTTTCACTTGGGTGGGTTATAAACCTGCCAGTGCTCATTGCACTGGGCATGATGCTCTAAAATAGGAAATCTGACTTGGAGGATTTGGGACTGCCCCACAACTGGGCCCTCTAAGAAATCCTAGATTTCTTTTTTCTCTCTCTTTTTCTCTTTCTTTTTTTTCTAGTTTAATTTCATTTCACAAACAATTTTGTTTCACAATCACTTCTGCACCTTGCACAGGTACGTGACTTTTTGCATCTCCCTCTTTTCACTTTGTCCCCAGCTCTGCTTTCCCCTCCTGCTGAGGACTGGTGGAGCCCCTACAGCTTCAAGATCCTTGCTCAGCACATGCTGGAATCAGTGCCTCTGATGCCAGGGGATATATAAAATATCAGTGAGTGAGCAACAGTGTCTTTTCTTCACATACTTTTACTGCCCCTTGCTGAATTATTTCCATATTCTTTTCTTCTTCTGACTTTACAGAACTAAGCTGAGCCTTATAAAATCCACATTACTACCCCTAGGTAGCATGGCAGCAAAATACATGCTTAAAATTAAACATGTACAGATCCACAAGCCCAGAGGAGTGAAGAATATTTTAAAATATAAGCAAAGATAATTTCTGAAATAGAGCTTTAGGAACACACTTTTGGTCTGAACTGATGAAGTGATGAAGAGACATCCCAATCTGCCAGAAGAAAATGCCTCCATGACCCCCTGCCTGTTGCTATCATCGTGGGATAGTCAGATTCAAAATCTGCCCCAGTTTTTCTCTTTTATTTTGACAATAACACCTTGTGCCTGCCTTGAGGTTCCAGGAATCAGACAGCACTTTCCATGATGTATCTTGGAGCCCTTAAAACACAAAGGTAGAGTGTCATCTTCCTGCTGATGTACACCACAAGGGCCTGTCATTCCCCTGATATAGTACAGCGTGAGAATGGTCTCTCTTCAAAATACATCACTGGGGCAGTGGCAGTTTGAGTTATATGGTGCCAGGATGGCAAGTGTTTGAACCATTCACAAATGTAGACAAGACAGGGTCAAAATATATCTTTAGTTTTCACGTGGGCAGCTGGACTGTCTGAAGTGATGAAAATCACGTTAATCTCATTTGTCATTTGGTGGGCAGCAATGAAGTGATGTTGGACTAAAGCACTTCCCTGGTTTGGGTTCCTAATTCCCATTTGCAAAGGTCACCAGCAGATCTAGAGTGGCTGAGGAGGGCAGGGGCTCCCAGCCCCACCTGCAGAGGGAGGCTGACCTGGGAGCTCCAGGCAGAGCAGGATGGCTCTCACTCCCTGGATGTGCCGGAGGATCAAACCCACTGTGAGGACAGTGGATCTCCATGGGAATCCATTGCCTGTCAAACTCAGGAGCCAGCTGATTATACCTGAAGAATGTGCTGCCTGTGATGCACATTCCCATATTATTAAAACCCAAATGGTGAAAGTCTTTGCTCTGTGAGGTCTTAGCCTCAAAAACTCTGTGTCCCCTTGGCCCCACCACTGCTGTAAGAGGTTGTCCCGGTGCCAAGAACACCACCTATAACAGCAACAGTGCTCAGTGCTTAAAGATCTGCAGGATCGCTGTCTGAGTTGGCATTCTTTGCCAAAACTATCTGGGTTCCATAAAGAACTCCTGGAATAAACATGTTAATGCAGGACCAGCTCTTCAACCAGCATGGGGGAGTGGGGTTCTCTGGAAGCTGCACTGAGGATCTGCTCTTCCTTGGTGTCTGCACTGGCTCTGCAAGGAAAATGAACAATGCCAGCAACTGTGCATACACTTCCATGATGAATTGATGCATTTTTTTAATTTATTGTTTTGAGGTTGCTCTTCTCTACTGCTGGGAAATTATGCAAATTCTTCTTGTACAGGAAAAGAATACCGATAATTAAGAAATGTGCAGCTTGAATTTAAGATAATCTCATAAATCCACACTAGTGTTCTCACACAGCAGAACATTAATAGGTGTGGCAACTGCTGTACACCCAGGACCAGTTCCTCACCCTCCAGAAGGTCACTTGGCACACTTTAGATGGGAATGGGATGCTTGCATGAGAGGAAAAAGCCGGTAAAAGAGGGAAGGGCTAAAAGGCAGAAGGACCTGGCCTCCGTTCAGGCCAAGCTCTGCAGGTGGACTCAAACAGCCTTGTCTGTTGGAACTCATACTCCTCTTAGGACCTGAACTGAAGGTCAGTTCAGCACAGGGAGATGTGTGGACCACAGTACAAACCTCAACTTTAAAACTGCTTTGATCTCCAGATACTGCAATTTCTACCCAAGACAAAGGAAAAAAAAAAAAAAAGAGAGAGAGAGAGAGAAAAAAAGAAAAATCCCAAATTGCTTGTTATGTGGAATAAAAGAAAGGAGACTTACTGTTTGGGGAGTGGTGTTTTGAGGGCTGATGGTCAGGGTCGGGTGGTCAGTGAAATTCCTCCTGTGTGCACTGTGCTGCCCAAAGAGCCCAGCCATGCTGGTGTGCAGGCCTTTTGAAAATCCAGCTGTCACTGACTGCTGAAAATCTAGGCCTAGTTATGGAAGTGGAGTAGGTCATACCTTAGCCCCAAATATAATTAGCACAAGGATAAGTTATTTTCAACTATAGCAGACCAGCTTATTTGCATAGTCTCCATACAATTCCTTGAAATCTGAGAGAATCTCAATCAGGGAGTCTTGTTAGCAGAAGGAATATTAACCTGGGAACCTCCACAAAAAACTTTACCGTGACTTTCTGATATATATATATGTATATGTACATATATATATATATATTTCACTCAATCCAGTACTGTCACTGGGCAATTTAATTCTCTTCTGGACTCAATTGTCAACCTGGTTTGCAGAAGGGACACATGTGCAGGATTTATTTTATTTTATTCCATTTAAGTAACTATGACCAGTTGTCATAAACTGAGGAGTGGAAATTGCCTGTTTCCTCAGGCTCTCTAACAAATGAGATCAGAAGTCCAATGAATACATCTTGCAAAGCTTTTCAGTTCAATTACACAGATCCATGTGCAAGTGGTAATGCCACAATCAGTTCAAATAGTATCACTGCAGGTGTGAAGGCACAAATTGAAGTCTGTTTCACATCAGTATCCAACATGCAACTGGAAAGATTAAAAGGAAAATTTTCAAGGGACAAAGGATGAACAATTAATGAGCCCTGGAGTGACTCTGAAACAGGTAGCAAAGCAAAACAACTGTAAAAGGGCACAGCGTCAGAAATGAGCAGTTTGGTGCCAAGTTTCAGGAAGAGATTAGTGGAGAGTTTCACTGGATCCATTAGTGTTTGTGAAGTACTTGTGGAGTAGATCAATGAGCATCACAGAAACTCCCAGGAGGAAGTGAATTAAAAGCTTTTTCTTTTTCTTTTTTTACAGAGGGAAGTAAATGCAGCAGAGCTCCCACACCAGCTGATGAGACTAAGACAAGGCATCTGTCTATCCCCACCTGAGACAGGGTAAGGTCAGCTAGAGAAGTCTGTGGCCATGATAAAACCTGGTGATGATGGCCAGCAGAGACCAGACCAGTGGCTTTTAAGTGATCTTAGGCCAATCTATTTTGAGCTTTGGGTTTTTGATCTTCGATTATGAGCATGTGATGGGAGGTGGCCATTTTCAGATGGGCAATAAACTCTGTGAGTTGGTTTTAGTGGAAGCAATAAGAAGGTACTAAAATCCTGAGAGCCACCTTAAAAATGCAGCACCAGATCTTCAGATGATTATGCCAGCACAGCACCACTAAAGCTTCCCGAGTGCTATTGATTTACACCAGTTGAACATCTGGCCCATATGCTTTGTATTATTAAATACTTCTGTGATTATTATGTGAACAATTGAGATTCATGGAAATGAAAAAGCAGGCTATGAATTGTGCCTTCACTGCAACTCAGGAGGAGGAATTGCTCAGGGAATGCTCTCCTCTGCCTTTTACTGTAGCTATGCTGTTTATCTGTGGGTTTTCCTAGAAACCAAAAAGTGAATGGGACCTCAAGAGATTTTCCAGGTCACCTTCTTTCTCCAGGGAGGTGTCATCGTAGAATCATTGGACCACAGAATGGTTTGGGTTGGAAAGGACCTTAAAGCTCACCTAGTCCAAGCCCATGCCATGGGCAGGGACACCTTCCACTAGACCAGGTTGCTCCAAGCCTCGTCCAACCTGGCCTTGGACACTTCCAGGGATGGATAAACTTAGGCCCTGTCTTATTTGTTTGAGATGCTCTTAAAACTGACCCTTGAGACACTGCAGTGTATCCCAGTGCTCAGTGCTGGTGCTGAAGTATTGCAAGAATCTTTCCTCCAGTCCAACCTACCTCTCTCCCTGTCTGTGCCTGAGCTCTTCAACTTCCTGTCCTGTCCAGCACTGCCCTGGAGCAGAGCACAGTCTCTTCCCCTGCCTAGCAGTCCTTTGTACACAAAGCTTGTCATTTTGTTTGTCTCTTCTGTGTAATGTTCAGTCTGGTCAATCATGTTGGAATTCAAAGCTGAGGAAGTCCAGACAAGCCCGAGTAAATGTTAACACTGCAAATTCTTTGTTGGTTTTTTTCCATAAGCCTGATTTCCTTTCATGGTTTGCTGCTGAAGTGTAGAAGTACATCCAGCCGTAAGAGAAAAAGATCCATCTTTCAGCATCAGGAGATTAAAGGAATAGAGTGAGATAACGTTTTGCAAAACTGAAAGGATTTGAAAATCCCTCTCCTGCTATTTCTGGAAAAAAGTCAATTGCAGGGCAAGATTATCTTCATTAATAGTGTGAGAATGAGTGTTGGCTGTAAGTTTTGTTTAACCTGAAAAGCAGCATTCAGCAGCTGGCTTTCCACATCTAAAATAATATCCGGAGAATCAAAAATTCTTTGCCACACATGAACTCCTCCTTTGGTTGTGTAATGGAGCTCAGCAGTGTAATGTGCGGGAGAGCAGGATAACCTTTAACATCCCCACAATCCCCAGGGACTGGCACGTTGCTGATTAACAGATGCTTGGTGACTTGAAGTTCCCCAAGTTAAAGCTTTGCATGTATTGCACAAGTCACTGGTTTTATTGAGGGCTTGGGAGAGACATATTTTTTGGCTTTCATCCCGCTTTTCAGACGTGGCGTGATGTAAGTGACTGCTCTGAAGTGAAAGCAACTGTTCTTCAGAGACTGGAAGCTAAAGCAGTGCTGTGAGAACCCCTCTGCAGGGACTGGCCCACGGCACCCTGCCTGTGACTGGGGCCCTGGGCACCTCCTTCAGGAGGCACTTTGGCAGCACAAAGCACAGGCAGATGTGCCCTTTCCAGAACACCTTGCTCTCCCTGGACATTCACAGATCACAGAATGGGTGTGGTTGGAAGGGACCACTAGAGGTCACCTAGGCCACCCTCCCTGCAGGGGACCTCAGGCAGGTCCCCATTCAGCATGTCTGGAGTGGAGAGTTGTCCCCTGGGGTTTCTTTTGCTGGTTCCATCTGGGCTTCAGGCCACGGACTCGATGTGTAAACCTCTGTTTCTCTGTCCTTAGGGAGATTTCCAGTAGTATTGGCTCAAGGGAAATACCTTTTTCTGAGCTAAAGAGAAGGCTGCAGGTGACTCAAGTAACCAAAGTAATGTGGTTCAGTGCCACAATTAGGAAAGGGACGCAGAAACTGCCAGAGACACCCCTCACAAAGACTGGGGGCTTCACTTGGGGCCATACAAGCTTTTTTCCCACCGGCTCTTGTGCCTTTGGATTTGGCAGGTCTTTCTGGAGGCTTTTCATTTACGTCTGGAAGTCAAGCAGCTGTTATCTGTTCTCCTCCTGGAAACATCCCACCCTTGGTCGATCACTGCATCGCTGCCACAGGAGCTGCACGGGGAGCTGGAGCTGTGTGCAGGAAGGAGGTCTAATTAACAAAATCTCCACTGCAAGAATTTCCTATTTTCAGGGCACTTCTCTACCTGCCAAGCTGTGCTAATGTTAGCAGTGCGTGGTGAGAGGAGTTTTAAAACCAGTGCTGGAAAAAACCCAAGCCCTGTCCCCGAACAAAACGCCGCCAGCTCCCGGAAGACTTGTGTGACAGACAGAGAGCCCTGGAGCTGTCAGCCCTTCATGCCTTTGGGCGTCTGCTTATTATTGTTGAATATTTTACTTCCCCAGTGGTTCTTCTGGGAGTGTCATCTACGAGCAAAAAGCAAGCACAACTACCTATAATTCTTGATTTAAATAGGATAACTGACTTCTGCTGTTGTTCTAAAGAGAACAATCTGCATTTCACTTCCATTTTGTAGGAACAGAAGAGTCATGCCTTAGAAGAAAGTTGAGCAGATGCAGGTTGGTGTCTTTTCCAGAGCAACAGAGGGGTAAAAGCATGGAGAACTAAGCAGAGGCAGAGCAAGGGCTGCAGCACAGCCCTTCCCTCCCCAGTTTCGTCACTCACACTCAAATCAGCGACATTTCATGTGCAAAGGGCAAATAAAACCAGGAAAATTGTGTGGAGATGGAAGACCAGGGAGGTGTGGAGAGGGAAGGATTGGGTGAGTGAAGGTTTTGTGAACAGCATCATGGGCTGGGACTGCTTGACAGAATTATACTTCATTACTGATGCTTCACAGCCTTGATTTTCATATTTATTTGTGACTCTTCTTTTGTAAACCACGGGCTCTTTTGACATGAGAGTCATGCTGTGTAAAGCGCTATTGATTAGAGTTTCTAATTTCATGCCATTACAGCATGACCATTGGGGAATGAAATGTATTTTATTTTTTCCACCACAGCTATGCCAGCAGTGTTCGGGATGCAGCCATGGTGCAGGCTGTCAGCAGCAGGCATTTTCAGCTCAAGATCTTTGCTGTTTGAGCCAAAAGGCGAATTTGCTCAAGGTCTAAGCCTCAGCTCAGTGTGTTGTTCCTGGAATTAAAACAGATCAGTGGCAAAGTGTATTTTGAAGCCAGAGGTTTCCAAAAGGATGGCTAACTTGGGTACTTTCCATTTTTCAGTCAGGCCTAAAAAAGCCATTTTTTCCACTATTTTTTCCCCATTTCCAGTCATACTTTCTGTCTTTCCCTGATCTCTGGTTTGGTGCTCAAAAAAGTGAAGGACGTTGCTAAAGGTGTAGCACCACAGCATCTGGTGTGATCATATAACCTACAAAACCCCACCAGGATTTAAGTTGCAACAGGGAACTGAACCCAAGGAAGACCTGGACCAGACTTATTAAAAATAGGGTTTTTTCCTTTCACATGTCAAATGTGGGTCCTTCTGGAATTTCCTAAAGAAAGAGTTTGTGGTCAGATAGGGGAGTTGGTGCATTAATAGCATCTCATCCTGTTGGTGCTGCCTAGGGGCATCTTCCCTTTCCCTCTTGCTCCAGATATCCTCCAAAATCCTGGTTTTGATCTGTTCCAAAACAATCTGTAAGAGCAAAAAAAAAAAATCACCACTTTCTCCTCCCCCCCCTCATGTAACAAAGGCTTGTACTATTGTGAGGTAAAGCCACCAGGAAGATAAAGTCAGCCTAAGTCTGCAGCTGAGCTTGGCTCTAATGAGTTTCCCTCACGCTGTAACTGTGGCTTGTCCTCCACTCTGTTTTCCCTCTGAACAGTAGATATGCACTCGCTGTCCTCAACTAATGAAGCTTTCCAGCAGTGCAGACAAGCTCTAATGGAGCGGCCCTAGACATGTGAACCCCTCACAAATAGCCAGATGAGAGGAGAGTGAATGCTTGAAATCTGTCAAAGGGGAACCAGTTGAGAAAGTTCTCTGACTTCTGCTTTTTTCCAGGAGCTCCTGACACCCGCCGGCGGGTGATGAATTAGTGCAGTACAGCTGGAGCTGCTCCTGGGATGTGAATCCCAGAGCTGTTCCTACGTGTGCTTGAGCACTGCAGGTCTGGTGGCCAGTTTTGGGCTTCCCTTGCAAAAAGATGTCAGTGTACTGGGACGAGACTGAGAAAAACTGGAGTTTTAAGGAGAGAAAAGGTGACATTGCTGTCGGTGACATTTAACAGGAGGGTGTGCAAAAGACACAAAAGACAGAGCCAGACTGTTCTCAGAGGTGCACAGTGACAGAAAGAGGGGCAGCAGGCACAAATTGCAGCATGGGAAGTTCTGGTGAGATATGATGTCAAAGGTTCCACCCTGAGGATGGGCAAATGCCAGATGAGGGGCCCACAGAGGCTGTAGGATCTCCAGTCGTGTTACAGACTAAGCTGGACAAGGCAAGCGGGTTGGACAATCCAACCCTGACTGGTTTGGAGCCACCCTCTTCCCAACAGCAACAGGCTGGTGATGCCTCTTCCCCTGGGAGCAGTTGGTGATGCCTCTTGGGAGGTGATGAGATGTTCAGTCTTCCTCACCTGTATGTGGTGATCAGGCATCATCCCTCAGGGCACAGGGCAGGTCAGCCCCTGGGAATGAGTGTCAGGCAGTCAGGCTAGATGGATCACTTCAGTGACATGCTGGTATTACCCTTTTCTATCTGGAAGGTGCCCCAGCTGGCAGCTCTATTCAAAAATTCAAAAAGCCTTCATGCAGTGAGCAAAAGGCTTTTTGGCCTCAGCTGAGTACAGCCTGATCTGTAACATATCAGAGCCTCAACAGAGCCATTAGTGGTGGCTGCCCTACCCCTGGAAGCGTGCAAGGTGAGGTTGGATGGGGCACTGAGCAACCTGGTCTAATGGAAGATGTCCCTGCTCATGGCAGGGAGTTGGAACTAGTTGATCTTTAAGGTCTCTTCAAACCCAAACCATTCTATGATTCTGTGATGATTCTATGATCCTTGTACTGTTCTCATCACTTCACATGTATGGCCCTGCTCCAGTTTTCACTGCAACTCAGAGGCTTCAGATGAGGGTCTGTCTCTCTCTTGTGCACAGCTTTGGCTTCAAGCACCCCCTGCACACATCAGATTGGCACTGATGCAAGAGATGCCATCGCTCACTGTCCACCTCCTGCCACCACCTGGTGCCAGACATCCCTGAGTAGCCTCTGGCAGCAGCCTGCAGAGCAGCCAAGGAGCCCTGAGAGGGGAACTTGAGTGCTTGAACCCCACAGTGCTCAGGGTTCAGTGTAACACAGTCCTGGTGAACTCCACACCTGCAGAGTCCTGCAGGCTTCTGCTGGCCTGCTGACATTTATATGCACTTCTAAATATCACAGCAGTATTGCTGGGAGAGGGAACCATGGAATGAATGGCACTGACTTGCAGGCAGCAAAGGGAAAAAGGTAGCTGGGAGTTAGACAATATAATATAATGGCCAGTCTTCAGGAACGAAGAACCGGGGAAGGTCTTTCCACCTTCCAGCCTGCGCATTGGATTTTTTAGGTGAGACACAGTGTGTGCGGAACTGAGCCCACCCTTTAATCCTGAGGTTCATCTGCCGGGGCCAAGCGAGCTTGGACGGTGGCAGCGAGGTCCTCAGGACGTAGATGGATTGCCTTATGGGCTAACGAGCTCCATCTGCCCGGGGAGTGGCCCCGACCGGGAATCAAACCCGGGTCTCAGCGTTGACAGCGCTGCGGTTTAGCCACTGCACCACCAGGGGCACTCAGTTAGACCACAGTGACCATGCCAGTACCCCCTCCTTGGGGAACGGTGCCTTTTCCAGGAGATGAAATGAACTTCTTCAGCTTTAGCCCTGAGTAAACACTAGTCCAGCTCATAAAACATCCTGGAGAGCAGAACTGTTTACAGACTTTATTTGTCTGGAGCCTTGTGCTTTGCAAGATCAGAGGCATTTTTATTACCCAGCTTTGTGCAATGTCATTCCAGAAACAAATGCCATGTGGGTGTTTACCATAATGAGGAAATACATTGCAGCCAGAAAGGATGGCAGCACTGAATAGAAATGTACTTCTGGAGCAGCTGAGGGTCAGTCCCAAGTATGGGCTCTTCCTGGCTTCTTTTTACTCTTTTTACTCTGATAATTACCTTCCTCTTAGCTAGAGTTGAATGAGAGGGCATATCCAGACCTTGGTGCTCCCTGACACTCTGACTCGCTCTCCCTGCAGCTGGATGCTCCCCACAGCTGGGCACAGGGAGAAGCCAAAGAGGCAGAACTGAGCCTTCCCTCCCTCCTGGTAACAGGTTTTGGTTTTGGGGAGAAGTTCCTGGTAAGGGGCTTTGGTTTTGGAGAGCAACACCCCATGGTGAGCCTTGGCTGGAGTGGGGAGCAGCAATGGTGAGCACCCAGCCAGCTGGGATTGTACATAAAAAGGAATTTGGTCAGCTTCCCTTCTTGGAATTTAGCCTGTTGCTTTCTAAGGAAAATGCAAGAAATTTGTAGGATGCTATAAAGGCACTTTTCAAGAATATCAGATAGTCTGCTAGTGCTACAGAGAACCTCTTAAGAACTTAATTGCCTGTGACACCAAATGAGAAGAGAGAAGTATCTTGAAAGATCCTGTGTTTAGAAACTACACAGTGAGTTCTAAATACTTTTAGAGGCACATGCCTCTTTCCTCCTGGTGACAAAAAGAGTAATTGCTGAGCGATGATAAGGGAGACTGGCTGAAGTATTTCAGCCCCATTTTCTTGTTCCATGGTTTTTTTCACAGTGCAGAAAGACAGTAACATTCTCGATTTGTGACCAAACAAAAGATGTGGAGACATGGAGATCTCAATAACAAAGTGACTCTTTAAGTTTGGGAACACCTCTGCTCTCATACCCAATTCTCGTTGCCCCCCTTCCTCGACAGCTGATGTTTTAGGGAGAAAGGAGAAAAAAACATTCCAAACCCAAAGTCTTTTACCCATGCTTTGGAAGAAAATGGGCTTCATCAGCCACAGCTTCTATAGAAGAAAGATCCTGGGCTGAGAAACTGTCACTAGAGCCAAGAGAGCTTGGACTGAGCGAGGCCTTCCAGTGTGGTCCCTGGCACACAGCATAGACCCAGCCTTGGTTCCTGCTGCAGGTCTGCTGCCCACAGAGAGGGCTGTTTGCTCACACTCATTGCACTGACTGATCAACATCTCTGCTCATTCTGGGGAACAGCATGAGCTCAAGCAGCTCAGTTTGGTCACTCACCCATTGCTTTTATTTGGGCCAGAATGTTTAGCACTCAGGATTCTCTTAGCCAGGCTGGGGCTGACACAGGTGTCTGCTCTCGTTGTGTTCATCCATTAAGGAACTGTTTCAATCTCTCATTTCCCTGTGTGGCCCGTGATGCACATCATGGTATGTGGCAGCAATATCCACTGTAATATGATGTGACATGTGAAACCTCAAAGGAGACACAGGCTTATGCTGACTGTACTCTTGATATGCTTCCTTTGCACCCGCTCTGAAAGCGGGAAAGAAATGGGTGTGATCTATAGCTTTAGCAATTTTTTAATATATATATTTAAGCATTCTCAGGTTGGGTTTTTTTGTGGGCAAGCAGATCCGCAAAGCACAGCAGATGTCTCAGACTCCAGGAGACAAGGAACATTGCTCCTCAGTCCTCAGATGAAATGGACTGGGCTTTGCTCCAGAAAAGACAAACTATTAATCCATCACTGAGCATGAAGTTAAATGAGCTAATATTGGGTATTTTAGTTCTGATGTATGTGCTAAATGAAGTAATCATTCAGGGCATAAAAGTAATGGCTTTGGGAAAATGTTTTATAAACACAGTGGCTGAGGCACATGGGGCTGAAGTGGCACTAAGCTGCAGTGGGCACCAGCACGGCCATCCTAGTGGTGTTCCTCCTGGAGCAGCAGGAATCCTGGAATGGTCTGGATTGAAAAGGACCTTAAAGATCATCTTGCTCCAAGCCCCTGCCATGGGCAGGGACACCTTCTACCAGACTAGGTTACTCCAAGCCCTGTCCAACCTGGCCTTGGACACTCCCAGGGCTGGAGCAGCCACAGCTTCTCTGGGCAACCTGTGCCAGGGCCTGCCCACCCTCACAGTGACAGGAAGATGAGTGCACTGGGACTGAGCCACTTGAGGCTACACAAGTATCCTCTGAGCACAGGAGAAGTAAATACTGCTTAGCCAAGACTGTTTCTAAAAGCAGTGCCAGTGTCCTGAGAGCTGCCCGCTCCAGGCCTGGCCTCTGCAGCCTTGCACTCAAGATGCTTCTGCCTTGTGCTGCACATGGCAGGGGGAGTCCTTCCTCCTGTGATCTTCCAGCCTGGATGCTCAGCTGCACAAGTACCACTAGACACAATTACATCCTTGAGCAAGAGGCAGCAATTGATAATTTTATCATTGGGATTTTTTGCTGTGACTTGTATACCCACCTGGAGTGAACGAACTATTACAAGTTTCATCCAATTACGTTAAGTGCAGATGGACACAGGGTGCTGAGCACAGTCTCTGTGCAGTGGGAGCAGTCCCTTATCAGCTCGAGGCACCATCGTTCATTAAGACATCATTTGCCTCTCACCAGTGGAGCCAAAGCACAAATCTATAGGATGTCATAATGAGGTGTGCTAATGAAAGATAGGCAGAGCAGGATTAACAAAAGGGCCCTCTCCACATTATACCTGCCTCTTACTGCTTTGCTCAGTCCCCACCTTTTATGATCTCCTGAGGGAACATTTCAAAGGGGTGCTAGAATTGTGGCCCACAAATCCAATTAATTGCTGATGTGGTTTGTGCCCAGAATCACCAGGCACTGCTTACAGAAATGCCTGAGTGCAGCAGAGTAGAAAAAGGAAAATATTGGGCATCCAGTGCTGTAATTAAGCCTCCCATCCATCCCTGCCTGTTGTTCTTGCTGTGGGCCTGGAAAATCTTTGATAACTAGTTTAGCCCCTTTGCTCTCATGATCTGGGTTGACCACCCCTGCCCTTCCAAACAGACCAGTTCGGATCTTAATTTTACTGGAATTACTTGGTCGATGTGCCAGAGGCTAAGTGGGAAAAAGAACCTGCTTCCTTCCCAGGGTCACAGCTCCCTGGGCTCAGGCATGGAGGACTCAATGGCTGCTTAAAGGGTCATCCTTCCTGCAACAAGTGCTGGAGAAGCAATGGCACATGCCCTCCATTCTCTCTTCCCCTGCTCCATCCCTGTGTTGGCCATCATGAGAATGTTTGGGGAGCAAAGCCAGAGCTAAAGGTTGTCTTGACCTAATGGAGGTGCCACAGGGATTCGACAAATCATCTTCATGACACAACGCTTCTTGGACTGGTTGTCTGAGGGCTGAACCTTACATTTTGCCCACCTACACAGCAGACCTTTCATGACCTTTGGAACTGCCTGAGTATGAGCAGCTCAAATGTTTTCTAAGTATAAAGAGAAGCTGCTTCAGAGCTGATCAGTTCTGCAGTGTATATACTGCTACAGATGGCTGTAGGGGAGGAGAGCAGGACACGCCTATACCGGTAGAGTTCTACACACATGCAGATATCCCAGTCTGGAACTCCAGTGAATAGACTGTGAATGTGACACAGACACAGCCATACTGGGATGAAGATGTTTCTGTCAGCATCACATTGTCCATACATGGGGGTAACCCTGAAACCCAGAGCACAGAACTGGGCTGGACTTGACAAGTGCCACCTAAAAGGTCTCCCTGAAGCACCAGAGAAACCCAGTGGTGGCAGTTTCTAGAAGCAGGCTTCAGAAGTCACATCAGAGAGTTAGGGCACTGACACTGATTTTGTGTTTCTACTGACACTTCACATATAATTCTGTCTCTAGTAAAGCTCTCATTTGTATAGAGATGTCGTAAAAATTCACATCTTAAATCACTTTGCTGTGACCTGACCATAGTGTGTACCATAAGTTACTTGTAGGAGATGATGGCCAGGACCCATGGTCCTTACAGAGGCACTGGAGCAGAGCTGAACAGTTGCCTCCTTGTGTTTTGAAATCCAGCTCCAAATCTGGCAGCAGAGAAGCTGTGGGAGGGCAAATCTCCACTGCTGTACTGCTGTCAGAAGGGGCACACCTGGCCCAGGTAGGCACACCTGGCTGTCCTCCTGCCCCTGGGCAGCGTGGCAGCAGTGGGGAGATGTGAAGCACCCACTCACTTTGCTAACAGGGAGCAGCCAGTGTGGCAATGTGCTGGAACATGCACCATAATAACATTAACTCATGACTTTTGCAAGGTTTTGGTAATGCAGTTGTCTCCCCTGCCTTGTGTGTGTATAGTCCATAAATACAAACATTAAGTTTAACCTATTCTGTGCAATATCTGCTTTCCAGAGAGCAGCCACTACCTGTGGCACTGGAGACCCCAAATGCAGCTGAGAATCAGCTAGTCTAATAACTCATCTACACAATCCTACACAGTCCATCCCTGGAGGGAGTGAACCAGGCACCTGAATGCATGGGGGAATCTTATTTCTATCTGTCTTCTGCTTTTATCCAATTATCTGGCTTTTTACCACCTGTAATGTGTTTTTCTTCCCAGCATGCCTAGAAAAAGCACTACACCCAATTGCCCAGGAGAGAATTGCTGTGGAGACAGATGAAGTGATGTGACTAAGGTCACACAAGGGCTGTGCTGGAGAAAGGAGCTGGAGCTGGGCTGCTCCCAGCAGGGACTGAGTACAGTGCAGGCTCTGCAAGTAACTGGGTGCAATGGAAGGAAAAGGATTTTGCAGCTGAAAAGGGACCCGCTGTAAGTCCTGCCCTACCTCTGGAGCCAGTGAGACCAGCAGGTCAGCAGAAGACATATTCCAATGTTTTCCCTTCTCAGGGCATGGGCATGTGCACTGCTTACTGGGAAAGGCCTGGCATGCTCACAGCTGAACCAGATGTGCAGCCTGTTCCTTCATTTGATTTTTGGTTCCAACTCTCATGTTGATACATCAGTCCAGCCCTGCAAAATAGTTTTCTTTTTACGACTCCCAGGAATAACATTTCCAATGATTTTTCCATTTCTAGAGTGGGGGAGATTGTCCTGGTCTGGGTCTCTGTTGTGGTCTCTAAGTGACTTAGGGAAGTGACACAGGACTGTGGCAAAGTGGCATGGCCAGAGCACTGCCACCAGCACAGCAACAACCAGAAACTGTAAGGGTGTTCCCCAGAGGGCACCTCAGGGCCTGTGAACCAAGGCAGATGCTTAAGTACGTGTTCCCATAGGAAATTCTTCTAGAAAATCTGAAACTGAGCTCGAACCAAAAGTGCAGGAGATGATCATAGAATCCCAGATTGATTGGGGCTCTAAAAGACCCTAAAGACCATCTAGTTTCACACCTCCTGCCATGGGCAGAGACACCTGCCACTACAGCAGGTTACTCAAACACTTGTTCTTGCTTTGAACAATGTTAGAAGAAAGTGTCTTTGGCCAAAATCAAGCTGCACTCCAGTAAACTTGGCTGCTGTCTCCATCCTGGAGATGACTTCATTCCATGAGATTTCTCAGTCCAGCCTCTCTGTGCCTCAGAAGCATTTGTTTGTGCTGGAGTTGGAAAATGTGTATCATTGTAGTTGCCTTTTTTTTTTTCCAGTGCAGAGTAATTAATCGATACTTCTCAGGGAGGGCAGTCAATTCTCATTACATTGGGCTCTCACAAAGCTGCTTTGTTTGGGTTTTTCCGCAGGAGTGGAATATCCAAGAGACACTTTGTGCTCAGGCTGAGGTCTCTGCTTCACACTCACTGGCTTTGGGCTGTGAGAGTGCGAAGGCAGCACAGCAGATTTCACAGAGCGGGAGGCAGCCACAGTTTCAGAACTCTCTGCTGGTGTAAAATGAATGGAGGTTTTCCTGCAAATGTTTCCATGCAGCTCTGTGTCATCTGCTGTGAGCCTGTGAGGCCATGCCAAGGGCTGAGGAAGGAGCATGGCAGAGTGGAGGTTGCAAGGCACCAGCCTTTTGTTGATGCAAGATCCTAGAATCCTAGACCAGTTTGGGTTGGAGGGAACCTTAAAGACCTGAAAGTTCTACCCCTGCCATGGGCAGGGACACCTTCCACTAGACCAGGTTGCTCCAAGGCCCATTCAACTTCAACATATCCAGGGATGGGGCAGCCCCAGCTTCTCTGGGCAGCCTGTGCCAGGGCCTCACAACACTCATCATAAAAATCTTCCTCCTAATAGCTAATCTAAATCAATCCTCTGTTAGTCTCAAACCATTCCCCCTTGTCCTATCACAACAGGCCCTACTAAAAAGTTTGTCCCCATCATTCCCATAGACACCTTAAGGATTGAAAGCCACAAAAAGGTCTCCTTGGATCCTTCTCTTCTCCAGTTTGAGCAATCCCAATTTCCATGTGCCAGCTGTGGAGTTAGGATGGCACCTGCATCCCAGCAGTGGGTTTCCAAGGATCACCACCCTGGCAGCACTCCCTGCTCTAGTGCACTGGCACAGGTACAGTCTGTCCCTACAAAAACATGACCAGTCTCTATCCAGTGTGTGGGGAAGGGAGGTGCTGGCCCCTGCACCGGTGCAGCACATCAGAACCAAACACTGAGGAACACCAGCAGAGCTGTACTGGAGTCTTCCATCAGGCTCACGAGTTCCTTCCTGACTCCGAGTATTTTACTGTACAATACAGCACTGGAAGTCATTATCATTACAAAGAATCACTAATTCAATAACACTGCTATTCTGCAGGAATAACACCCATACAATATTAATGCATTTCCCCCCTCGTATTCTTTGCAGAACACAAAAGCTGTTAACAGAAAGTAAGGACGCCGTTAGTGCCGTGGTCTCTGCTACCCTGCACTGCTCACACCCAATCAGAGTCCTGGGAATTATGATTGCAAAGCAGATTTTTGGATGCCATTCACAAAAACAAACAAAAAAAACATTGCTAAAAGTTAAAACTTCAAATAGAAGCTGCCTGGCACTGCCCGATAACACAGCACTTTATTATTCCTCTTCGATTGTTTGACGTTTATGCCTCAGTTTAGCAAGTCTGTTCATTATTGTTGTCCAATTAACAGAGACTTTTTTCAGATTATTTTTATGAAATTCTCATTTAATTAGCAATACAGCTGAGTCTCAAATGGCAGTTTTAAAAATATCCTTCTCCTGATCAAGCAGCCAAATGGTCTTTCTGAGATATTTGCAGAATTGTAAACCTTTGTTTGTCTGCTAATTATCCTCCCTCTTAGAGGATGGGAATGGGAACACCTGACAATCAGAGGTTATTCACCGGACACTTTCATTGAGCACCACATGGGAAAAATGCAGATTTCACTTATTAAAACCTTCTCATGGGCTTTTTTTAAAGTAGAGAATGGGATTTATCAGACAATTTTCAGAATCTGCACAATAGATGGGGAATTAAAATAATGGAGGGCAAATAATAGAAAACAGGTGTGATGGGAGACGTCAGGCATTCGGCAAGCACAGAGCAAAATGAGAGGAAATACGTTTATAATACAATAAGGAAACAAAAAATATAATCATAAAAAAATAAACTCAACTGTAAAACGTCAGTGAATGGGCCCTCCTGCTATACAGCTGGAGACCATTATGGTATTTAGCAACGAATACACAAATAAGCTTAAAATGCATATTTGCCATACAGTGGTGGGTGTGTGTAGTTTGGGGAGAAAAAAAATCCCTTAATCTACCACTGAACCACTTCCACATTTGCAGGGGAATGTGGCAGCTCTCCAGGGCCCTGCTGTCCCTTTGCACTGTGCTCTGGGATGGGTGAGCACATGGTCTTGTTGCAGTGAGTCTACCTGGATGTGCCCAGCAGCAAAGGGGAAATTTCATGTTTTCACAGCACAGGGCTACAGGGCAAAATACTAAATTTGAGATGAAAGGAGACATTCCTCGTATGGTTTGGATCGGTAGGGCCCTTAAAGATCACCCACATCCAACTCTGTGCCACAGGCAGGGACATCTTCTGTTTTAGGTTTTAAGCCTAGGTCTAGCAGTACACAATACTTCTGTCCATGCCAGAGGTGGGGTTGGGATGCTGTTGGTGTCACACACGTTCTGCCACTATGGTTTTGCAGTGCTCTGTGAAGCCCAGACAGGTAGGAAGGAGGCAAGTGAAATACCAGTGTGGCCGTTTCAGAGGCTGGAATGAACTCAGGGTTTGCAAGGCCCCACAAGCCATCCTCACCAACTGTTAACAAGCTCCAAGAAGAGCTTCCAGTTCAGTGTTTGGGGGACAGGAGAGAAGGCATGAATGCCTCCATCCAGGCATTAATGGGGAGTAATGGAATAGCCTGCTCCTGCCAGAGAAGTGGAGAGGATTCCTCGGAGAGTCACTTTGGCTCTCCAGCTGCAGTAATACATTGTTATGAATCTCTATCAGTGCACTTGTAGTGCAGCTGGAGAGTATGTCTGACATTGCCTCCAGTGACCTTTTCAATATAGTCCAAGTGCTGCAGAGCTGGTCTTTCAAGAGGAATTCAAATCGAATTTACTCAGGCAGAAAGGATTGGCCTGAGGATAGCCCTGCTACTCACTTCACATTTCTCCTTGTCATTCTCATGGAAATTGCGATTCTTTATGCATGGTGCTCCTTCCTGCTGCAAACGTCTCCCTTCAAACATCAGGGACAGCCACTGTGCTCCTAATGGAGGGTTTGGGGTGGCCCAGCAGTGACAGGTGGTGTCAGGCATTGCAAGGGGTGCTGGTGGCAGCAGAAGGGAGAGGATGAAGGTGTGAACTTGAGCACAACCTGTAGAAAGGTCGAGACATGGCCATGTGCGCTGGCACCCCAAATTAGCTGCTCCATGTCAAGCACCCACCGTCGTGTTGAAAGGTGCAGCTCATTGCCAGGGGATGGAATAGCTGAGATCTGAATAAACTTCAGGTGCAGTGAGAGAAATTCATGGGAGAGAAATTCAGTGAGGGCTCTGCAAGGCAAGAGAGCTGAGGAGCAACATTGAGTGTGTAACACTAATGGCCCTGGGTGAGGCCTCTGCTCTTCTTGGGGCAAAGTGTGTGTGTTTGGGAGGGGGAAATGTTGGTGTTTTCATGTGCTTTCCTGGCACAGTGTGATTATTTCATACATGTTTGTATGAGGTGCTTTAAAATGTAATTTCTTTGATTAATTTGGTGTCTGTATTTTCCCTGTTTTGTTCGCTCCAATTTATGACAAAATTGAACAAAGTGGGTAACAAAATATAGCCCTGTCAGGCTCCTGTCTTCACAGATATAAAGAAAAATGTGAAACTGTCAGGCACACAAATGTGCCAAACCCCAAGGAAAATTATTACATTCTGCTTGACATTTACTTTAATTTTACAAAATTCTGTAATACCATTATAAATAATAATAATAAAAAGCGGCATGGAAATATTGTTAAGTGTATTTATTTTCATTTGCTAGCTTGGTGATTTATGGGTTTGTTTTATTTTCTTCTTTTTTTTTTTCCCTCTCTCTGCATCAGAAGAGAGAGTGAGCACCTTGAGCTCAAGCACTGCTGCCTGACCAGAGGGGTGAGGTGGAGGGAATTGGGACATCCAAGGAAATGTGCCTGCTCAGAAGAACAGGGCAAAGTAACAGGGGACATCTCTCCTTCCTAAAGCTCTGCAAGTCCGTTGTTTAGCCCCTGTAAAGAGCCCTCTAAGGGATGGGTAAGTGGAGATCATTAACCACTAATGCCAATCCAGGAAAGCTGGTTTGTACCAGCCGAGGGTATAACTGGAGGTGATCCAGTGGTGCTGTGTGGGAATGGGAGACAGACACCCAAATTAGTGTGGGAAATGAGTAGTCTAATCCAAAGACTAGTAACAAAAGTAGAGAAAGAGTTGAGCCTGCCTAAAAGAAGGCCCAAGAGGGTGGGAGCCAGCAGCACTCAGCTTTTGAGAATGGGATGAGTTGAAGCTCTTTGGAAAACTCCACATGGGTGGTGCTGAAGGCCTAGTCCTGCCCACCCTGCTGGTGTGAGCATCACGTTCTACCCTTCCCTTGAGACCAGGGCTGGCTCTTCAGGCCATCCCAGCCTTGAAGCTCCTATGAAGAAGCACACACGATAGGGACTGTGGCACAGTTTTAATCAAGAGGCAGCTCTTCTGTCTCGCTTTTTGGTGGATCTCCGAAGACCATCAGGGCTTGTTCTCCCAACTCACTTTCTTCTGAAAATCCCGTGTTCCCTCCTTGCCAAGCCTCAAAGTAGAGTCACACACTAAAGGAAATGGGAAAAGAAAACCACTTCAAGGCCTCAAGGTGACTTTTTCTCTGACAGATGAAGGCAAAGGGAAGTGTATGAAAATAATTGATGGGATGTAGCAAACAGGGCTGGCATCATTTACATACTGAACTGACAGCATGCGCCCTTTCCACTATAAATAATGCCATATAGTGACACAAAAAAGCCCTATTTGTCTCAGAAGTTAAAAAGGCACCATCTGAGTGGACAGCCAGGTTCTGGACTCCCCCAAAAAATGTTTAGGTAGGAGTCATTGCATTAGATAAAGATATATAACCTGGTTGACACAGACAAGGCTCTCTTAGTGAACTGCAGCACTCCAGGGATTCCCAGCCCATATTCGTGATCCCTGTGCTCACCCCAAGGGCTGATGCATAGCCTGGGACACAGCTCTAACCCACTAAAGTCTGTAAACCTCAGAGGGCTTTGAGTGGTCAATATTTGTTACCTTTCCCCTTAGCATTCCCATCTCTCATTTCCAAGGTGTTTGGGTTTCTTTAACAGCCTCCAGCTGTGCTGCATTTGGGGTGAGCTGCTCCCCACTGCCCTCCCTGCTGCTTCCAGAAAACCATCCTCACCTGTTTTGGTCAGAAGAAGCTCAGTGTAAGTAGCTGTGCTTTAGTAAATCTGGCTTGTTTTGGAAAGAGTGGGTTAGGGAGTGCTCTGTGTGGTGGGTTCTCCAGGGGGTTGGTGACCTTTGATTCTGAGCAACCCTTGTACAGCTCCCCCCACCTGGTACCTGCTGGGGAGGTGCCTCATGGCCACTGTATTGCAGCAAGGGAGTTTGTCACAGCATTGGCCCTCTAAGTACCGGGTGGGCGTCATCCCCTGGTGTCCTTGTATCGCTGAGCTGATGGGAACAGGCTTTGCTGAGGGGTGGGATGCTTCTAGAGGAAAAGGCTTTCCTCTTGGGTTGGAGGTTTTGGTGAGCTTGACTCTTTCAGTCTGTAGGGTTTAATTTGTTTCCATCTGTGAGGGATGGCTGCTGTTGGGAACTAAACCCTGGGGGAGCAGGGAGGCTCTGGTCACCCCAAACAAGTAAGGGAGCCCTTTCCTGGGGTTTCCAGCAGCACACCTGCACTGCCAAAGGCCATGCTGGTCCAATGGCCAGCAAACCTGGACCCCCTGATGCATGGGCTCGAGTGAGCACCGCTGCTCCTTCATGCAAACACCATCCATCTCCCCTCCCTGCGTGGCCACCTCGGGGCTGTGCTCTGTCACAGGGTTTCCGTTCAGCCTCTCCTTTATAAAGCCCTTCTGGGAAGCAAAATGTGCTGCCTGCTCAGGAAGAGGCGTTATAATGGGCAGGTACCTATGGAGGAAGATGGATCACCGAGTCAGAAATCAATCGAGAGGTTGTGATGGCATCATAAATCAGGGGATGCTGAGTGTTAAAGAAACCCAACACTTGATTTATAACTTGGCACAAGCCATTTGTCGCCAGCCAAGATTTTCAGAAAGAGAAACATTTTTGTAAGCTTAATTTAACATTATTTTTTTCCACTGTGCTGAGTGTTTCTGTAGGGTTTACTTTTTTCCCCCCACAGATAAAACTCAATTTGCAGATAAAAGCAGTTGAACAACATCCAAAGATTTTGTTTCCCTTTGAAAGGCTTGATGGGTTTGAGCTCTCTTTTCCCTAATCCAGGGTCATTCTTCTCTCAGCCTAGACTCCTTCCTGATGTCTTTTAATATTGAGTCTCACTGGGAGTTGGAGGCTTTTGCTGGTAGATGGCTGCTGCAAATCCAGCTCAGGCTGCCGAAAAGTATTATCAGTTAATCACCGCTCTGCTGCTGATGTGAAGTTCATTTTGGTATCAGCAGCAGGTAGGCAGCTGCCTCACCTAGACCTGCGTCTGCCCTCCCTGTTAGATGTGTATTGGGGCAGCTGCAGGAGAGGTCGAGCAATTAACTGCAGTAACAAGAGCAATGGGATTTACCCTGAGCTGCACTGGCTCAGGGGGGAGGATGATTCTGTGCTGCCGAGACTGGGAACCTGCATCCCTAATACATCAGACTGGTTTATCTGCTGCTGCATCTCAGCATCTCCATGAGGGCATCTCCTCTGTTATTCTGCCAGATGAAGTGCCATTATTATATTTTTCTTTTTTCCCTTTTTTTTTTCCTCTTTTAAATGAGAATGAAAGTATTATTCTGGTGTGAGGTTTTTTTGAGAACTTAAAATTAGGCATCTGCTTAATTCTAAAGTGCTCTCAGCATCAGCCTTGGTGGACTGTTCCCAAAGTACTTACCTTTTTTTCTATTATTCTATAATTTGTTGGATACTGGACTTGATTTCCTTGGGTGCCTTAAACCAAGGCAGGAAAGCACAAGGGGTGAAGGCTGCTCTGCAGTTTTCTGCTTGCACTGGTGACACTGTGCATATATATGGCTCATATGTTGGGTGTGTGCTTGTATATGGAGCACCCTGAGACTGTGTATTCATGGCTGAGGGCACCAGACACAACTCCCCAGCTGCCTGTTGGTGTTTCTGGGAAGGCTGAGGACTTACCAGCTGGTGCCATGGCAAGGGGAGTGAAGAGAAGGCTGCTGCTCATGCCTGGTCATGGAGAGCTCCAAGGAGCTCCCCAAACCCCCTCCAAACCTCTGCTGAGGTGCAGAGCCAGCCCTGCTGTTGGGCCTGGGCCTTCCTGCTGTAGGTTGTGTATCCACATCACTGCTACTGGCGGATGGTTGTACAAGCCCAGCTCTTGCCTGATGGGGAGAATGACACCATTTTCAGCTTCCCAGGGAAGAGTTGAACTGAGGAGGCCATAGCAAGGGGGTTGGATTTGAAGATAGAGAGAGTTCTTTCTCCGGGTCCCTCTCTGAGACCGAGTGTTTTCCTGTCCCTTTGACTTTCCCTAACTCAGTCCAGACTTGCTGAGCAATCTGCAAACCTCAGGGAAGCTCTTTGGCAAAGCTGATGTGCCTTTTCCCTGGTTTCAGATTTCATGTAAGAAAACATTCAGCCCCCTCATCTACACGGTTCTTGTTTCAGCTGAGTTAAAATAATGACCAATTTGTACAAGCCAGAACCACAGGATCACTCCAGCACTTTCATTAGCACTATTTGTCCATCCCACAAACATGGATTTGACCACAATATAAGGAAGATAAGAAGCCATTGGAGAGTGTCCAAAGGAGGGAACAAAGATGGGGAAAGGCCTTAACCTGAAGTTGTGTGAGGACACTGAGGGCACTTGGTGTGTTCAGCTGGAGCAGAGGAGACTGAGGGGAGACCTCCCTGCAGTTCCAACTGCCTGGGCAGGGGCAGAGGAGGGGCAGGACTGAGCTCTGCTCTGGGGGGAGCAGGGACAGCCCCCAGGGAATGGCTGGAGCTGTGTCAGGGCAGGCTCAGGGTGGATCTCAGCCAAAGGTTCTTCCCCCAGAGGGTGGTTGGCAC
>NW_020955815.1:159889-161555 GCF_003031625.1 Empidonax traillii
ATCTCAGCCAAAGGTTCTTCCCCCAGAGGGTGGTTGGCACTGAACAGGCTCCCCAGGGCAGTGGGCACAGCCCCAAGGCTGCCAGAGCTGCAGGAGGCTTTGGATGATCCTCTGGGGCACAGGGGGGGACTCTTGGGGCTGGGCCTGTGCAGGGCTGAGGGTTGGACTCCAGGATCCTTGGGGGACCCTTCCAACTTGGATTTTCTGATTCTGTGTGCTTCTTAATTGTAAATATTTGTCAGTGAAAAGCATCACAGATGAGGTCATGGTGGGAGCACACTCAGCTTGGGACTGGTCTCAGACCTGTGTGTGGTTCTGTTAGATCCATTCTAAGCAACAGGAAGATAACAAGTGATAACTTTTTATTCACAAAAGGATAAAAAGTGACACCTGCATGGTTCCTTTTGCCCATGGCAGGGTCTGTTTTACAATAACAATACAATATTTATGCTGAAGCAGGAAGCCAAACTTGCCCCCCGTGCACTCTGCAATTTCTGTCACCTTCTTGGTGAAGGTGGGTTTGGCAGAGGTCTGTGGTGTTGCTCAGAGTGAGCTCCTCTGCAGCAGAAGCCTGGAGCAAGATCAGGACAACCAGAGCATCCATGTGGGCTTGCAAAGAGGTTCGGAGCAGGGGGGTCAGCAATGCATCTCCTGCTACTCCACTGAGCAGGTCTGAGATAAACTCAGTGCCTGCTGGGTGTGTAGGGCAAGATGCTCCTGCTCCAGCAGCTGTGAGTTTCCCACTCCTGTGCAGGATAAGCGAGGCTGACCTGGATTGGGTCCTGTGGGAGATCCTCAGTCCCAGCTCCCTGCACACATCTCTCATCTGTTGGTCCTTTCTGCCTCTGGGCATGCCCTTCCCCAGCCAACACAGGACTTTAATCTGCTGATACAGATAGAGGATCAAAGGGCCTCTGTGTCCCTCCCAGCCCAAGTCCATCCCTTCTCCCTCCAGAAACAGCCTTTTGAAGACAAAGGGGATCTCTCTGTGCTGCAGAGCAGCCCTGGCTCTCAAAATGGTGAGGGGAGCACTGTCCCAAGCCAGAGAAGCCATCCATCTGCAGGGCCCTTTCTTCCTTCCCCTTTGTGGAATGCCGGATTCTGCTGGCCCAGGTCAATGGCAGACTGACATCCTGCCTTGGCACTTGGCAGTTTCAGGCTTGGTGGGCTCCAATTTCATTTTAAAGATCCCTTCTGCCTGCCCTTATAATTGAAAGGCGAGCTTGTAGTGCAGTGAGGATCCTAAATGGGTCAGCCCAGCAGGCGGGCTCCAAAAACAAACATCGTTAGCGCCAAACCACTGAACCATATAGTGTGAGCTGACAGTGCCGCTTTGCCTGCTGACTCTGACCACACAGGCACAGGCTCTTAAAGGAGCAGCTGGGGCTGCCCGTGCCAGGGCTGCCAGGAGGGATGGGGCAGCTGTCTCTGGCTGGGATGGAGGCTGAGGGGTGTGGGACTCACCTGAGGTGGTTCCGTTTCAATGGGGAAGCTGCAGCCAGCGTGGAGCTGCTCTGGGGAGACAAAGAGGCAACCTCCTTGCTCTCTGCATCCTCCCAAAAAGGGTTGTGCAGAGGGAGAAACTGAGCTCTTCTCCCTGATGCCCAGGGATAGGAGGTGTGGGAATGGTTCAAATTGTGTCAGGAGGGGTTTACACTGAACGTTG